>NC_142931.1:67215130-67232630 GCF_046866305.1 Octopus bimaculoides | reverse complement strand
AAATATATAGACTTTTAACACATATTAAACATGATTGTTGTTGGCACTCCATCGCTTACGACGTCGAGGGTTCCAGTTGATCCGATCAACGGAACAGCCTGCTCGTGAAATTAATGTGCAAGTGGCTGAGCACTCCACAGATACATGTACCCTTAACATAGTTCTTGGGGATGTTCAGCGTGACACAGTGTGACAAGGCTGACCCTTTGAATTACAGGCACAGCAGAAAGAGGAAGTAAGAGTGAGAGAAAGTTGTGGTGAACGAGTACAACAGGGTTCGCCACCATCCCCAGCCGGAGCCTCATGGGGCTTTAGGTGTTTTTCGCTCAATAAACACTCACAACGCTCGGTCAGGGAATCGAAACCGCAATCCTATGACTGCGAGTCTGCTGCCCTAACCACTGGGCCATTGTGCCTCCACATACACATACATATATACATACATACATACACATATGAGCATATATATTGTTTCCCCTTATTATCTTCCACCTTTATCAACTTTGCAACTTTTCCTAAACTTGTACCTGCTTTAATTTTTAGTCTCATCTACACTGTTTTATCCATTGTTTTCCCCCTTTCTCTGCTCCCACATCTCCCTTTCACCCCAACCAACAACTGTTCACATCCACCATACTCATCTCCTTACACAGATACCTCTCTTTTATATATGCACAATACCTTGCTTCTGCTTCTTGTTTTAATTCCTCCTCCTAGAACTGCATTCCCACTAGCCCCAAACATCCTTCTCTTCCCTCCTTTCCAGCACTCTTCTCTTTTACCTTTTTTTCTGATGAAGGACTCTATGTCTAAAATGTCAAAGAGCCTTTTCCTTTGCAGGTGTCAAACTAATAACACCTTCATGAAAACATGTCCCTCTGGTGTTTTTTTATCTTGTTTTTGTTCAGTCATCATATATATTTCTTTATATAAATTTGTATTTATACATACGAATATATATATATATATATATATATATATATATATATATATATATATATATATATATATATATATATATACACATACATATATATATATATATATATACACACACATATATATATATACACATATATACACACATATATATATATATATATATACATACACACACACACATACATACACAGTTACATATGTATGCATGTATATATTTATTATGTTTGTGTCTATTTTTCATTAAATTGATGAATATTGGCAAAGAAGGCAGATACTGGTACAAAAAAGAGCAAAAAGTAGTTTTCTTCAAATAGGATCATTAGAAATACTGAATTGTACCAAATGGGAGAAAGATAACATAATACACCTATGTACTGCAGTACTACCACCACTTTCTATTCTACAGTACCTTTTCCTGGCTAAGTTGACTGAGTGTATATGGACATAGTGGAGTGTGGACTCAATACAACAATGGTAATGTGATTATAAGCCAAATGAACATTGACCTCTCAACTTGTAGTTTGACAGCCTGTCATCTCAGCAGTTCTGTTATTTTTGACACTAGAACAGAATGTATATATTGACCTCTACATTTAACTATCACACTGCTTGCCAATTCTCACAATTAATTATAGATGCTTTCGGCAACAACAACTATTAGAAAAATATCACCAATACAGATCATATATACCATAAACACCACACACATAGACAACTTAGAGAGAAATAGAAAAAAGAAAATAGAAAAATTCCAGAACCCATTTTAATATATGAACATCTTAATGTATGGCTGCTGTTAGATTAACTGATGTTAACTCATTCAACTTCATAAATATCTGACCTCTCGGAAGACATTTATGAAATGTTTTGACACAAAACATTAGAGATATACTGTCTCTTTTATCTCGTTTCAGTCATTAGTCTGTAGCCATGCTGGTGCACCAACTTTACAAATTTTAAACACCTGATGTTAATTTATTGGTCCTTTTTGCCGAACTTACTAAGTAGTAAAAGAGAGTGATAAAATAAGTACCAGCTTGTCAATCAGTGGTGGTGGACAAACACACACACACACACACACACACACACACACACACACACACACACACACACACACACACACATACATACAGAGTGTGGTGAATAAACTGTCATCGAAATTATGCAAAAATGAAAATAACATTGACATCTCATTTTAACAGATATATTTACCAAAATTGCATAAAAATATCTTGAAATACTAAAGAGTAAATTTATTCAATGAAATCACCACTGGCTTCAACCACGACCTCCAGACGACTTCCGAATCTCCTGCAAATCTTCTGGATGGTCTCCTTGTTTAAGTTGGTGAACGCTGCCATAATCCTTATTTTCAGTTCATCTTTGGTGTTACAAGGAGTTTTGCTAGTCTCTCGCTTAACTGTGGTCGCAGAAATTGTCGGACAGCCATGACAGATTTCTTCTGCTTGTGTGGCATGATGCAGAGTCCTGTTGCCAGACATAAGGTCTTCCAGCAGCTACCCTCTTGACCCAGGGCAGCACTACCTCCTCCATGCATTTGATGTAGGCCTCTGTGTTCAGCGGTTACAGCATTGGGCTCACAGTCATGAAATAGTGAGTTTGATTCCTGGACTGGGCTGTGTGTTGTGTTCTTGAACAAGATACTTTATTTCTGATCGCTCCAGTTCACTCAGCTGTAGAAATGAGTTGTGAAATCACTAGTAGCAAGCTGTATTGGCCTTTGCTTTCCCTTAGATAACATTGGTGGCATGGAGAGGCGATGCTGGTATGCATGGGTAACTGCTGGTCTTCCATAAATACTCTTGCTTGGACTTGTACCTCAGAGGATAACTTCTAGATGCAATCCCAAGGTCATTCATAACTGAAGGGGGTCTTTATCCTTTACCCTTACAAATCCCAATAAAATGACAAATGGCATTTATCTCAGAGAAAGTCAGAAAAGTATGGGGTAATTGATATAGTCATGTATCTCAACTCATTCAATTCTTTTAGACACACACATGCACATACACACACACATTTATACACTTCATTCTAAGCTTAAAACTAATATCTAACTCAATCACAGGCAAACTGTGACCAGCAGGATTTTATGAAGGGCATGCCTAAGGAAAAAAAAATGTGCTTGAAATTTTTAGTATTGCAGCCCACCTAATAATGAATCATATCCCACACTCCCTGCTTCTTGAAAAGGTTTGTCCATGCTTGATCTAACTGATGGAGAATCTTTTACTAGTTTCAGCCATTTGACTGCAGCCATGCTGGAGCACTGCTTTGAAGAATTTTTAGTCGAATGAATCAGCCCCAGTACAGACTTTTTTTAAGCTTGGTACTTATTCTATCAGTCTCTTTTGCCGAATCACTAAGTTATGCAGATGTAAACACACTAACACCTGTTGTTGAACAGTGGTGTGGGATGTACACTAACACAAAGACACTCTCAGATAGATATAGATATATATATATATCATGAGCTTCTTCCAGTTTTCATCTCCCATATTCACTTACAAGGCTTTGGTTGGCTCGAGGCTATAGTAGAAGACACTTGTCCAAGGTGCCAGACAAACTTCTTACCACACTGCCATGCCTGCACCTGAGACTATTTATAGATTTGAAACCAGAAATATTTCAAATAATCCATGTTGTACCAAACACAATTTCATAAAAGGCACAGGCAAAGTTATGTGGTAAGAAGCTTGCTTCCCAGCCACATGGGTCTAGGTTCAGACCTAATGTGTGGCACCTTGGGCAAGTGTCTAAGTATCTTCTACTATGGCCTCAGGCTGATCAAAATCTTGTGAGTGGGTTTGGTAGATGGAAACTGAAAGAAGCTTGTCGTATATATATATATATATATATATATATATACATACATACATGTATGTGTTTATGTGCATGTGTGTGTGTGTGTGTTTGTCCCCACCACCATCTCTTGACAACCAATGCTGGTGTGTTTATGTCCCTGTAACTTAGCAGTTTGGCAAAAGAGATTGATAGAAAAAGTACTAGGCTTACAAATAATAAGTCTTGGAGGTTGATTTCTTCAACTAAAACCCTTTACGATTGTACTCCAGCATGGCCATAGTCAAATGACTGAAACAAGTAAAAGAATAGAAGACTAAAACATAGAACTTTGTTTTATTACATGATCTTGTCAAACCCTTGTGGCTGAAAACGTGGTTGTACGGCTTCATTCAGTGACTCAAATACTTCTGGTAATTTCTACTGTAAAATGAAACTATCCAATTAAATAAACTTATTAAGAAAGCAGTTATGCAGCAAAATAAAATTATTAACACAAACACACATATATATATGTATGTGCATATGTGTGTGTGTAGAGAGAGATTTTAATAATATAAGTAAAAACAATTTGAAAAAAGTTGGATTACATAACTAAGTTCCAGGTAAATAATGTAAAATATTTTAAATGGAATGGAATATGCAATATTTAAAATTTGATGAGTTTATTTCTAGTTTACTGTAGACAGATTGAATTAAAGTAAACAAGGCATATATTCATGCATACACTGATATGTATGCATATGCATGTCAGTAAGTGTGTGTGTGCATGTATGTGTGTGTGTATACATACATACATGTATACACACACACACACACACACACACACACATATATATATATATATATACACACACACACATATATATATATATATATATATATATATATATATATATATATATATATATATATATATATATATATACATATACATATATACATATATATATGCATATACATACACATATATATATATACATATATATGTGTGTCTGTATATATATATATATATATATATATATATATATATATATATATATAGACATACACACACACACACACACACACACACACACACACACACGTGTATATAAATAACTCAAAATATACAGCATTTCATAACTATTATGGCTGATCTTACCAATCAGTTTTTGCACTGCATATTAAACTGGATGTTAGATAATTGCACAGTAAAATAATATTGCATGTTCATCAGAGTTGTGGAATCATAGCTAATGATGATGGTGGTGTGTATGTGTGTATGTGTGTGTAAAGATTATACAATTTATACATTACAAACAATTGATATAATTTATGTGCCATGGAACTGAATGTTCCTGTCAAACCAAATTAACAACTCATGATATTCCTTGGTGATACCAAGTCCACTGCATTAACAAAGTGATTGGAAAAATCATGAATGCTACACTTACCTTTTGTCTTTACAATCTTTATATATTTAGGCCTCATTCTTATTACTGAAGCAGGTAAGAGGAAACCACTTTAGATTAACCTTTCCTTTGAGAGAACCCTATCAACAACATGACTGTAAGGTACACTCAGCACTGGATTAGCCATTAAGCAAAATAAGCACGTGCTTAAGGTACCAAGAGATGGAGGGGACACTACAGAAATGTTAAATGGTTTATGGTACAAAAGAAATCACTTTAAACTTGCTAAAATAATATTCAGGATGCCTTTATCCCTACTAAGCATAGATGCAGATGTGTTACCTAAGATTAGTTTTGAGGATCTGATCAAAGACTTTGCAATTCAAAAATGTAGGAGGAAACTTTTCAAATATAAATAAAATGGAAGTATACAAAAATGAATATTATTTTCCCTCTTACTGTTTTGTTTCATTTTGAGAAATAAAGGTTTATCAAGTAAAAGCACCCACTACACTCCTGGAGTGGTTGGCATTAGGAAGGGCATCCAGCTGTAGAAACTCTGCCAGATCAGATTGGAGCCTGGTGCAGCCTTCTAACTTGCCAGTCCTCAGTCAAATCGTCCAACCCATGCTAGCATGGAAAGCGGACGTTAAACGATGATGATGATGATTATGATTTATTATTGTTTATATTTTGAATTACATAATCTTTTATGGGGGCAACAAAATTTTTTGAGTGCTTAGGGTCTCGCTGGGTCTTAATCCAGCCCTGGGTACATTCCATTTTATGGCTGTACTGAAACAGTAAAATTTAGACAGGAGGCTGCAGTAGAAAGTAGCACACTAGCACAACAGCATTCAGCTATCTTGAAATCAAGAAATCTAGTTTGGATGCTTGCTGCAGAGTGGATTAAAGCACCAGGTAGTGCTACTAAACCATGCAATGAGTTAGGTCTGTCACTCAAAATGGATTTGTTACTTTCCATGTAGAAATTAAATATAACAGTGTTTGGTGCTTTATAGAACTACTTTTGGTAGATTCTGAACTTCATACTACTGAGTCCTAAATGCATTGCATTAATCTTTCAGCTGAGAAGTTTGACATATTTGGACAACATAACATGATTTCTCAGGAAATAGGAACTTATCGCTGACTTTATCAGTTGTGAATAAAAGCCAGAGAAATGAAATTTGTAAATCAATTTCACAATACAAGTTATGGTTTAACCTTCAATTCCAACCAATGTAGTAAATCAGCAAAAGAAAACTTTACTTGTAATTTCCTAAAGTTTTTGGTAATTGACCAAGGATTGACAATTCTCTTAAGGATATGGTAGATAGTTACAAATGATTATTGCTGCTTTTGATTTAAAATATTGTTTGATCATGCATGAAATGGAATGGTCAGAGTAATTGTGACTAAAGTGAAAATGGTATTATAAAGAGTGATATTCTAGCAGTGATAAGTTGGCCATAAATAAGACAGAGTGTGTCTATTATAGTTGTCTTTCTTTCTTCTTTTTTTTTTATATTATTAGATTAACATCAATATGAATGGTAGAATTCTATGCAGTCTGCAATTGTGAATTTATTATTGATGTTGATACTCATGAATTTGATTTTGATTTAGTTATTTCCATTTTAAAATTCTGCATTTCCATATTTGTAGAGGTTGGTTAAGAAAGCAAATGTGAACATTCACATTCTTGGGAGGGTAGAGGATCAAGATGAGTGGATTTTTTTTGTTTTATTTTTCTTCATGTAGCCATGTGGTAAGAAGTTTGCTTCCCAACCACATGTTTTCGGGTTCATTCCCACTGTGTGGCGCCATGGGCAACAGTATTCTACAATAGACTTGGGCCGGCTAAAGCCTTATGAGTGGATTTGGTAGACAGAAACTAAAAGAAGCTTGTAGTGTGTGTGTGTGTGTGTGTGTGTGTGTGTGTGCACATGCATACATGCATAAGATATATGTATATGTATGTGTATATAGAATTTAGGTAATATTATATTTGATGACATTAGATACATAGAATTAGTGCTTAGGTTGACTTGATATCTAAAACTCCAACTTGAACTGCAACTAAAGGCAAGGATGTTATAGTTGCCTAATAGTGATTGGCTATAGGACAGTTTATCAATTGAGCAGGAGCATGTGTAATAGACTAAAAGTATGAACAAGCAAACGATTAGTGTGAGTTTAGACTATGACATTTATATATTTAAACTTGAGGGTTGATTTGTTACAGGAGTATAGATCATAAAGAAGGAAGGTGTGCAGATAGCCTTTACAGCTGTTTCAAGAATGGATGTGCAGATGGTGCATTTCTCTGAAAACGAGCTGCAGCTACCTAAACAGTAGCAATCTGTACCATCACCAGAGAGAGAATGATGTAGATCCTTAGTAGAGAATTTTGGTGTACTGTTGTGTGAGGTGCTGTCACTGAAGGTGTCACCAAGCTACCACTGAAGAGGATTTCACGGCATGTGGCATTTCAGATGAGGACACCCTACCACAACAGAACAAGAAAATTGTCATGCTGCCCAGGATGATGGAGTTCTGAGGGTAGTGTGCTTTAGATGTATGCATTTGTTGATAGTTATCAAAATAGAGAAATTATTTATTGTAACAATAAGGAAATAATATTTAAAACTGTAAGTTCGGTGAAGAGTATACATATTGTTAAGAGTGGCTATAGGAGTAGCGGAAGAGTAAAAACAGACACATCTTAAAATTAGTACATTAGCAGAGAATATCTAAATTGATTCCTAAAATATGATAAGTGGTCGCTTGAGAATAATATTTAGTTAAATTGTTGTAATGTAATTACAATCAGAATGGATGGGGAAATTAAGAATTATGTAATATGAAATCAAACAGAGTTGGTATAAGTGGTACATTTAGAATAAGGGGAATCAAATGAAGATATCAGATGGGTATATAGCATGATAGTCAAGTAAACGATGATGAATAAAGTAGTGCATTACAGATTAAATTAAATTAAATAAATAGGCATACATCTACTTTATGTGGGTGAGAATTTCTTGAGACATTCAAAGTACTGCATATACATTTGCAATAAAATCAGAACGTATTGCAGAATCTGTGGACACAAGTGGTAAACATTTCATTTTTCAGCTGTTTAATATTTGCTGTTGATTATGTAACAGAATTTGTATAGATTCTTTTAAGAATTACCAACATGGATAATTTTTGCCCTGGTATGGAACATCAGTATCACTGATAGACCAAGTAATGTTGTATGTACACAGTGTTCCTTCAGGCTATGTAAGTGGTTAGCTAATGAGGTTATAGTATTTAGCAGATTCTTCAAAACAGTTACAGTCTTTTGTGAAAGACATGTCCAGCTATGACAAAATATTACTTTGTTTCGGAACAAATGAGGGGTGACATCAGGAAGGAAATCTGCCTCAGCAGATTCCATCTGACTTATGCCAGTATGGAAAGTGGACATAAAATGATGATGTCTGTGATCACATTATCCAATATGTCCTTCTATAAGGGATGTACAGTGAATGTTTTTTTTTTACCTCAGTAAAAATTTAACTGCTATTTTAACTGATTTAACTGCCATTTCTAGCAGAACAAGAGGCTGTATTGAGTTATCGTTTATCTAATTAGAATGTGTTTTCATACTATGGGTTTTACTCTATAAACTCAAAAGCTAAATTTAAGCTACCAGTCTACTGGAACTTGCAAAAATGAAGCTTTCTTTTAAAAAAATCTTATTAGCTTTTTGTTGAAACATGAAAGTTCTTTCCTTCACACACACACACACACACACACACACACACACACACACACACACACACACACATGTACCCATACCTCAGATACTTATTTAACATCAATCACAAATGCAGCAAAAATAATAAAGATTTAATTCTTCAAAGTAAAATAGAAGATTAAAAGCAAGGAAAAGAAAATGAGATGAATTTCAGGAATTATAGAAGTGAAACTTTTGAGAAAAATTTTAACAGAAGTAAAAACTATGTTATATAGTAACAGAATAAAGAACTAGAAGACAAACAATAATTGTCAGCATTTTTATAACAACTTTCTGTTATTGAAAGTTTCTGAGCACAGTAAATTATTTGAACCAAAAATCTGAACTTAAGAAGTGAGTGGACTGTAAGTAATTTAAGATGAATACAAATAATGAAGCCAAGATGAATTGTAAAAAGAATCCATATTTCCTTTCAGAATAAGCTTTTTCAATAGAGCACTTCATATCTAATATTTTCATTGTAGACAATATCAATCTATATATTTCTCTAAGCAAAGAATTAGAACTATCAGGAAACCCTTAAAATAACTTGTCAACAAAGCCCCGTCTCTTTAGAGTATTTGACAGATCATTGTTGTTATGATTAAAACTTTTCATTAGAGGAGTTTATCTATATAAGCATTTTTTTTTTTCTCTGTAAGATGGGGAAAAAAAGAACAGTACAATGAAATACTTTTACTGAAAAACAACAGTTCTTAGGAGTGGATACTCCACTCATAATAAATGTTGTTTTCAGTCAGCAAAAGGATTTCAATAATAAAAGACAGACTCCCAAAACATTATCAAAATAGCTAAAAGGAAAGCAATGAAGACAAAAAAAAAAATATTAATATTTTAGCGAGTGGTCAAGTGGATTCAATTTTGGTTCTTTGTAAAAATAGATTCTTTGTCCAAAATCTGTTGATTGCAAACTCATAATCATTTAGCTTTTCAATCTCACTCATTTTTAAAATTATTTCTTTTAGGGTGCCTGAGTGGATTATAAACTAGTAAAATAATCCCATCTGTTTCTAGACCACAATAATGACTGGCATAAAAATGACCATATATCAAAAATAGAAGTACATATTTGTAAGGTTTAGACACAAAGAACCACATCTAACAAGAAACTTAATTCCAATAAGGAGAGAATTTAAAAGAAATTAAACTTTGCCTGGATTTTTGCTGTTTCTTTCGTTGTAATTTGAAATGCTAGGGATTTAAGGTAAACAGAGTTCTTTTTTTAAATATCCATTGTCATGTTTGTTACTAGAGTAATCATGTTAAACTTGAGATGAGAATTATGGTAAGAGAAGATGATATGAAATAATAACATGAAGTCATTTCCATGGAAGTGTAAACTCACAACTTTCTGTCTATATGCTTCTTTCATACATCATATAAGCATCAGTATATATATATATATATATATATATATACATACACATATTTATATATATATATGTATGCATAATTGAGTATGGCTTTGTGTCTGTGTTTGCCCCCACCACCACTTGACAACTAGTGTTGGTGTGCTTATGTCTCCATAATGTAGCAGTTCAGCAAAGAAAAACAGATAAAATAAGTACCAAGCTTAAAAAACAAATAAGTCCTGGGGTCAATTTGTTTGACTGAAACCCTTTAAGGCAATGCTTCAGAATGGCCAGAATCGAATGACTGAAACAAGTAAAAAAAACACGATATTTACAAGAATAACAAATTACCAAACAACTTGGTTGTTATCAACCCTGATTCAGCAGACCCATGCTGAAAACTTATCATCAATGGTACTCTAGTAAGGACCTTTCTGTTAGTTTAGGGATATGTTGAACTACATTATCTAATGTGTCCTTATTTAAAATAAGGACACATTTAAAATAGTAGAGTGTACTTTGAGTGATTTTGCTGCTATTTTTAGCATGTCAAGTGGCCTCTAGAGATTCTTTTATTGGCTTGTGAAGAAACCAAGTCTAATTTCAAGTTGTGCTTTAATTACCGTCATGTAATGAACAATTATTCCCAACAGTATGGAGATATCATATTTAATCAAGGATTAAAGTTTTAATTTTTAATCTTCGATGCAAAGAAAATTTTAGTGTTGACATTTTATTATTCAAGTATAACAGAATTAATTTTCATTAAGTCCATCATTATCACCAAAATTTTAACTCCTTCTATTGGATTAACCATTTCCTGCTCACTGTATAGAGTTGCTTCTTTTGACATCTTCACATTTGCCACCAGATTAGCTGTGATTATACTGATTTAGGATTAAATGTTTACCCACAGTGACTGCTGGTCCTTTTTTTATACTCAGTAGGTTTATCATCATCATCATCGTTTAACATCCAAATGGATGTTAAACGATGATGAAGATGTTGGCATGGGTTGGACGGTTTGACTGAAGTCTGGAGAGTCAGCAGCTGCACCAGGCTCCAATCTGATCTGGCAATGTTTCTACAGCTAGATGCCCTTCCTAACACCAAACATTCCAAGAGTGTAGTGGGTGCTTTTTACATGCCACCAGCACAGGAGCCAGTTAGGTGAGCCTGGCATCGATCACATTCGGATAGTGCTTTTTATGTGCCACCAGCATGGGAGCCAGTCAGAGGGCACTGGCATTAGCCACATTTGGATGGTGCTTTTTATGTACTACCGGCACAGGAGCCAGTCAGGTGGCCCTGGCATCGAACACGTTTGGATAGTGCATTTTATGTGCCACCAGTATGGGAGCCAGAGTAGAGTATGAGTTTAGGAAATTTGGCTGCTATCTTTACCAAGTCAAGCAATTACATAGAATCTCCATTGCTTGCCAGAAGCATAGAAAGATAGAGTGATGCTGATCAAGGGAAGGTCAATTTCCATTGACCTGTCATATCTGTAAATTAAGGTGACATTGCCACCCTGGAGACCATAGGTGCCTTCCCCACCTCTCAGGATGGTGAGACCCCTTTGCTATAACATTGCTACAGCTATCGTAACATTAAGTGAAAATTAAGAATTCAGTGCAATGAGGTAACTGACCACATTTTTCCTGGTTTCCCAGTCCTTTACAAATCCAAGTATACCTGCAGATATGATCTAGTCAGCAGCTATCTCCACTGGCTAATATGCTAGCTAACATTTTGTCATGAAAATGGATAAAAAAAAAAGAAGGAAAAAAAGGTATAAACGTGTATCAAACATAGTACACAACAAGTTGGCCGTGGTCATCTGAAACAGGCATGTCCAGATGGATAAGGAGATCAAATCAAAACTTCCAGATGTAATTATCAAGGAAAGGTTGAACATTTCTGTGTTATGATAGATATTTGATCACTCCTGGTCAAAACATCCCCTAGAAGTAAATCAAGAAACTATCAAACTTCTAGGAAGGTACATGATTTAGTGATTAAGGTGTTGGATTCATGATTGTAAGATTGTGGTCTCCAATTCCTGGACCGGGCAATACATTCTGTTCTTGAGCAAAACACTTCATTTCACATTGCTCCAGTCTAATCAGCTGACAAAAGTGAGTATTCCTGTGCTGGTCCAGCATCCTTTCCAGGGTGGGGATGGGATAGAGTGGAGGGAGTTTATATGCCAGAGAATCTGTGGAAGTGGCCCGATGTGTCTATTAGACACATGAAAGAGCTTTATCTTCTCTTTCATCCTCAAAGTACTAGGCTCTTAAAAGGGAACTATGAAGATATTGTATGAGAGTGGAAATAATACCAATACTAATTGCATCATTAGATATAGTTAGAAAAAACAGACTAAAATTTAAAAGAAAAAACTTACCACACCAAAAAATAACCCTACTAAGTATAGACTACATCTTGCACTTTCATTTCAATAGCATAACTCAAACAGGTTACAAAACACAATTATTCTATTATAGGACCAACATACTATACACAATCATTCTATTATAGTCACAAGGCTAGAGATTTTTTTTGGAGTGGTGTTGGGTAGTTAATTACATCAGCCCCAGGGCTTAACTGATAGTTATTTCATCAGCCCTGAAAGGGTGAAAAGCAAAGTCAACCCTGGCTGAATTTGAACTGAAAACTCAAGCAGTAAAAATGCCACTCAGCATTTTGTCAGTGGGCTAATGATTTTGCCAACTCACTGCTTTAATAATAATAATAATAATAATAATAATAATAATAATAATAATAATAATAATAATAATAAGTATTTAAGGAAGCTGACAAATACAAACAAGAAATCAATCTACCTAACAAATACGAAGAAGAAGAAGAAACAACAAAAGCTATAAAACAAATGAAATCCAAACTAAAACTAGAACAGCAACGGACCATGATAAAACGATGGCAAGAAAAGCCCCTACATGGTATATACTGGGCTAAACTAAATGCGAAAGAAATAGACAGAGAAAAATCCCAGCAATGGCTGAGAAGCTCAGGACTCAAAGCAGAGACTGAAGGATTTTTAATTGCTGCACAAGACCAAAGCCTCCCCACCAGAAATTACCAAAAACACATAATGAAAAGAAATATAACAAGTAACTGTAGAATATGTGGAGATCGACAAGAAACAATAAATCATATTATCTCTGGCTGCCCAGTCCTGGCTAAGAAGGAATATATTCACAGACACGACAGAGCTGGGACCTATATACACTGGAAGCTATGCCAACATTATGGAATAGCAACAGAAAAAAGATGGTATAAACACACGCCAGAAAAGGTCACAGAAAACGAGAAAGCAACCATACTCTGGGATATGCCAATACACACAGATAGAGAAATTAAGGCAAATAGACCAGATATAGTTGTCAAAGATCATGAAGGAAAAAAATGCCTTCTAATTGATGTTTCAATACCAGCAGATGACAACGTTTCTCTAAAAGAAATGGAAAAACTTTCAAAATACAAAGACCTGGAAATAGAGATAACTCGAATGTGGAATCTAAAAACAGAAACAATTCCTATCATAGTAGGTGCCTTAGGTATAATAAAAAAATATTCAGACAAATACATAACAAAAACACCAGGACTTACAAATATATATAACATACAGAAAATTGCACTACTGGGTACTGCACACATTCTACGCAAAACACTTTCAATACAGTAAACATAAGAGCACCACAGCAAACCACAGCACATACCCAAGGCGCACAGATCTGCGCTCGGTAGTGAAGTGAAAGTACGTTATAAAAATAAAACTACTGAATAATAATAATAATAATAATAATAATAATAATAATAATAATAATAATAATAATAATAATAATAATAATAATAATAATAATAATAACAACAACAACAACAACAACAACAACAACAATCATCTCTATGAAAGGGAGCCAGTAATTTTGCAGGGAGAGGTTAGTTGACTATATCAATAGCTGGTACTTTATGTTATTCACCTAGGGAGGTTGAAGGACAAAGTTTACCTTGGCAAGATTTGAACTCAGGATGCAAAGAGCCAGAGCCAACACCAAAAAGGATTTTGTCTTTGTATAGGTAAATTTGGTGGAATGAGTCTAGTTGACTACACTGGCTCCAATACTCAGTTGGTATTTATTTTATTGACCATGAAAGAAAGAAAGATAAAATCAACCCTGTGACATTTAAATTCAGAATGTAAAGACAGAAGAAATGATTTTGCTTGCTTGCAACCTTCACTGCTTTAGCCCTTTAGCATTTAAACTGACCATATCTGGTGAAAATATTCTACCTATTTCATGTTCAAATCGGCCACATTCAGCTTCTCACATGCACCATACAATGTCATTCTAAAGATAAATAAATAATCATGTTACTGAAGTCTCAAAACTACAAGATAAAGCAAAGTTAATTCAAAACAATGTGAATTAATAAGTATTACATTTGTCAGGAGTAATCTGAATGCTATTATTCTTAATACAAGATTTGGCAGAGTGAGAATGCATAAGACCAATACAATGCCAGCTACAAATAATTTGTACAGAATCTAAATTATAGATTTGGTGTTTTTATAGCAGTTATCCATTGTTTAATAAATTCTATTCGTTAATTTGTTAATTTAACCTGCAAGAAATTAACATTGATATATTAGCTCAGATATTTGTCTTTGTATAGTCTGATGAGCTGTCCACAAGGCTGCAGCTTTCATGGATACAAAACCATTGGTCACTCTATAACCATAATTTAAACTTTATGTTTTAATACTTACTGTTCTATTCTGAAGAGTGTACTTCTTATTGTGATGTATATACAGAGAGGGAGAGAAAAAGAGAGAGAGAGAGAATGTTAGTTATAGCCAGTGCATAAGGTTACTCAGGGTTTCGCATCCATAAAGTGCTTAGCTTTTCACATGTCTCACCAGAACCTAATGGCTGGTGACCTATAACCCTTCTTTAAATTGAAGGGAGAAAAAGGCTTGTGGCTAGTTATCTAACACATAAAGGTCATGCACAAGGGATTGACTCCCTTAGACCACTCTCTGGAATTCACTCTCTCAGCTTGTGGGTCCCAGGATCGCAGTAGGAATCACCTGAAATGTAATGAAGGTACAAAAACTTCTGCCTTAGAATTTAAGATGTTCCCCAGGTCAAGGGAGTTCTTTAATATCCTCATCCATTCTGCTATGCACAGCTTCTCCTTCCAATTTAAAGGGAGGTTGTAGGCCACATGCCTCCAATTCCAACTGAAGTTTCTGTACAAATGATCTTACAACATTTAGAAAGTTGCTAATTTCTAAATCACTGTGGTTTGCATGTATAGCAACTATGACTGCATGTCTTTTCATTTCTTGATTTAGCATGATATCTTGAAAGGGTTACATGAAAGAAAAAAAATGATGCATTAAATAATTTGAAAGCGTAATGAACTAAAAATGAAATGTCCTCAAATACCCCTCGCACCTTGTGTGTATATATATATATATATATATATATATATATATATATATATATATATATAAATATATATACACATAGAGAGAGAGAAATATAGATTTAAGTTAATCAATGGTTCTATATATTTCATTTCTAAATTCACACCTACATGCAATCAATGTAACATTCTCTATTAGTTTTCTAGTATACACTGGTAATTTTGTATTCAGCAGTAAGAATGACAGTGTCCTCAACACTTAAAGTAAGAATAAGAATGAAATGCATTCAGCTTCCTTAAGTCATCTCTTATTATTGTTTGGTCTCTGAGGATTAATGAATTTCAATAATAACTGATCAGTTGGTTAGCTAAAAGCCTGTCATATTATACTTTTAAGATATTAACCAATTTCAACTACTTTTCAGCTTTAGCAACGATTTTACAAACAGGCTGTGAATAAATCGCTTAGAGAAGGTTACTTTCTTAATAAATGCTATGAATGAACTGAAGCTTTACCAACACTGAAGCGTACAGCTTGTTACTTAGAAAATAAAAGGAAGGCTTTCCCTTTTCTGGCTTCATGGATATATGATCAATGATGGACACATAATCCACATTGAAGCAAGAGCAATAGATTCAATGTAAATTAGAATCTTACATTTATTATTCCTTTTCTTAACACCCCTCTCTCTCCATTTTCATACATAAACAAACACACACACACACATAGAGGCATATAACAGATGCAGGCATGGCTGTATGGTTAAGAAGTATGTTTCCCAACTACATACTTGTGGGTTCAGTCCCACTGCTTGGCACTTTGACACCCAAGCCAATCTAAGACTGGTGAGTGGATTTGATAGACAGAAAGGGAAGAATTGACATACTTGTGTGTGTACATACATATATATATATATATATATATATATATATATATATATATGGATATGTGTGTATACACACACACTCACAAATATATATGTGTATATGTGTGTAAGTATATATATGTGTATATATATATATATATATATATATATATATATATATATATATATATATAAGCAATAATTTTAAAAATACAGAAAATGGAAACCTGCTTATCCTCAAAATTTATTTCCTCTTATTTTACAATTTCATACACCATTTTTTTATGCTCTTTATGACCTACACATGCTTCCACTGCATAGATTATGAGCAGTTGCAAATGCAATCTGACACGATTTTTAATGCAGATTCTTCGTTTGGCTAGTTTCAAATCTGTGCAGTGGAAACATGTGTAAGTCATAAAGACCATAAAAATATGCTGTATAATATTGTAAAATAAGAAGAAACAAATTTTGAGGATGAACAAGTCTCCGTCTTTTTATATCATTATGATTATTTCTTATATATACTCCAGATAATTTAGACATTAAATACTGATCGATGCAATTAGCTGTAACCTGGAACATAACTGAGAGCCACCACGGTATCCACCCAGATGATATATCTCTCCAAACTCACATTTATATATATATATATATATATATATATATATACACACACCCATACTGACAAATATATATTATGTGTATCTGTGTATGTATGCATGCTGTACAATGTGGATTGCGAGGTGAGCCCTACAATTCATCAGTTTGACTTTGAATAATCTAATTTTACTACAGAGAGAGTCAGAAAGATAGCATTGTTTCCAGTGTGAACTTCTGTAGGACAAATATACTTGCAAC
>NC_142931.1:67197630-67210130 GCF_046866305.1 Octopus bimaculoides | reverse complement strand
TCTTTTTCTTACACAATATGACATTGAGTATTCGAGGTTTCCATTCATTACTTTCAATATGGTTTCTATTCATTTGCTTCATCTTTCTTTATTACTTCAATTATTCTCTGAAATTTTCACCTGATTTTCATTCATTTCATAATCTAAATTCTACATTACCTTTTATTTCCTCATTTCCTCAACATTTCTTTCTAATTGTTTCATCTTGCAAACTAGAATTCCCATATTGAATTACCATTTTTAACAGTAATAGGATAAGTAAAATATTCACAACTTAGAAACCACCACCACCACCACCACCACTGCCACCACCGCCATCACTATCACCACCGCCACTACTACTAATAATAATAATTATTATTTCAAATTAGTTTTGCCACAAGGGTAGCTTAGGGAAGCAGGAATGAGTCGATTACATTGACCCCAGTGTTCAACTGGTACTTATTTTATCGACCCTGAAAAGATGAAAGGTAAAGCTGACCTCGGCAGAATTTGAACTTAGAATGTGAAGACAGATGAAAATACCACTAGGCATTTCACCCAGTGTGCTAACAATTCTGCCAGCTCACCAACTTAATAATAATAATAATAACAACAGCAATAATAAATAGATAAATAAAAAGATATTAGAATTGTGAATCTATCTGCTTTATACTTACCAGTGTGAACAAACACTTTTAGCAAACATGAAATCTGAATTAGCCAAATCCACCCATGTCTCATAAATACAGAGGATATTGTAGGTTTTTAGCTGCTAGGAATAATTCCAGCATCAATTGGTTTGCATTATTTCACCAAAACAGTGTTTAAGTAGGTTTCTCAAAATGCTTATTTAATCTTAACTATCAGTAAACATTACACTATCATTATATGTTAAATAGCACACTGCCTGTAACCACAAAACGTAGCATTGCACAACCATTACTATTTGAAATGGTGAACTTAACAGAATACAATATTGTTAGTGAATAAACAACACTGAAATAATTCCCATCTTTTCACCTCTAGTTTTGGTTATCCAAAGTGTTTCAAACACATCTTTCTCTTTAGCTGCTTATTATTTTAATTCCGTAATTCTTGGCTGAATGTTTAAGAAGTTTGCTTCATAACCACATGGTCTGAGAGTAAATCTTAGTGTGTAGCACCTTGGGTAGGAGTCTTCTCCTACAGCTATGGGGTGACTAATGCTTTATACACTACTTTTGATAGGTAAAAACTTCATGGAAGCTCAATGTAGCTTTTATCTTTTACTTGTTTCTTTCATTGTACTGCAGTCATGCTGGAGCATTGCCTTGTAAGTTTTAGTCAAGCAAATCAGCTTCAATATTTTCAAAGTCTGGTACTTATTCTATCAGTCACTTTTGTCAAACTGCTACATCATGCAGATTTAAAAAACCCAACACTAGTTGTCTCATGGTGGTGGGTGATAAATATAACCTAAACACAAAAAACATACACACACACACAGATACGTTTATACCCACACATGTGTGAACACACACACACACCAGGTTTCCATGCAATTTCTGTTTATCAAATTCACTCACAAGGTACTGGTTGACCTGGTAATTTAGTAGAAATCACTTACCCAAAGTGCAACACAGCAGTATTGAACCTGAAACCATGCAGTTGCAAAGCGAGCCTTTTAATAACAAAGCCATGCCTGCACCCATGTGGGTATATAAATATGGATATAAAGTGTTTGTGCGTGTGCTTCTGTCGCTGCATGTCTTCACATGACCACTGCTTGGGCAGTGGTGACCTTGATTATGTCCTCGATGATGAAAATCACCAACAGTGTATGAAAGCATGAAATAAAGTACCTTACTTGCAAAGAATCAAGGATTGGCAACAAGAAGCAGCATCTGGTTGTAGAGTATTGCTGCAAACAAATCTTGTCTGAATCATGACAGCATAGAAAAAAAGTAGATGTAAAAATAATGAGAAAGAAGATCAGTTATTGTTTTTACTAAATGAGAAGTCACAACACGAAAACTATTCATTAAACAGACTTTTATTTTACGGCAAAGTGAATGATTGTATCTCTTATTGAAGAAGAATGGAAATGTACTCTAATCCTAAATAGAAAGTTCAATCAAGTTCTCAAAGAGGACTAATTTTTATGTGTATGAAGGAAAGCAAATCAATTTGGTGGGATCTGTATCTTTTTACATCATTAACTGTTGCTGGAAATCACAGGTGTGTCGTATAAATGGAATACAATGGTGTAATAAGCAATTACGTTTGTTACACACCATGCATACAGGAAATATACTGCTATTCCGTCATATATGCATAGTCAATAAATGCAACAGTAACATCCACAAGCCAATGATGAAGAAACTGTAGCTATTAGCAGGAAATAGTAACTATGTATCCTTCAAAATATTCTGTACTGTCTTGGAAAGAGTGAGCATGGTCATAAACACATAATGATTGATCTATTGTCAGGAAATTTTTCATCACACATCTGTGACCTCATCAGTAACTCTTCTATCCCACATGTTGCTCTGTTTAGTCAAATTTGTCTTTCTATGTATATTTAATATTTTCTGTATAGAATACACTTGGTAGTGCTCAGCTGTTACAGTTAATACTCAATAATTTAATAACAAATTTGTAATTAAATTGCTGAGTATTAATTGAAACAGCTGTAAGAAGTAAAGACGACCAATTTGTTAGTAACAAACAATTATTAACTTCCTTATCTCCATTTTCTTTTCTTGTTTTAAATGGATATAAACTATATGCTTAATATATACTTATTGTTTTAAGGGAATTTTATTCCCCCAAAACACTAGGTATTGAACCAGTATTTCCTTTGATGAAACCATCCCTTCATGAGGTTAATATATCCTCCAATTAATTATATATATATATATATATATACATATATATATTATAGTGGGGTAGGCCAGTTTATGAGGTTACTCTGGGTTTTTCAGCCTTACAGAATATCTTCAGACCCCAAACACTGCTGGCCTGAGACCTCTTTAGAATATGGAGGGGGAAAAGCCTCAGTACACTTCTTTTTGCCTCTTTCAACCAAATCCCCTCACAAGGCTTTGGTCAGTGAAGGACTATAGTAGATAGTAGCACAAGACACTTGCTGGAGGTGCCACACAATGGGACTGAATGTGGAACCCTGTGGTTCAGAAGCAAATCTCTTAGCACATAATCACACCTGCACCTAAATCTCTGAAATTTAAAACATTATATTTATAAGATTGAAATTCATTTCCAAAATTCCAGAGGAAAGAGTCTAATCTCATTTGTACCCTATTGAAGTTACGAATTTTTTGTTCTGTCAGTAGAATACCATACATCTATAAGATTTTAGGATGTAGTAGATTGGATTAAACTATGTAAAAGACTGGTACTTACTAATTTCATGGAATCTGGAGTAATGAAAAGCAAAGTTTGTATCAAATGGATTTATATCAGAATCAGATTTATATCACAAGTTAGAAAGGGAATAAATAAATAAATAAATAAATAAATAAATACATAAATAAATAAATACATAAATAAACAATGCTAAACATCTTAAGTTTTCTACCATTTCTACAGCATTTCCTTCATAGCAGTTATAAACAAAAATGGTAAATGGAAGAACTTGAAGTTATCTGAGGAAAAGCAGTTTTTATCATTGCCATTTATACGAACTCATTCTTGCTTACAGCATTTTTGGTGTCTCCACACAGGATGATATTTAATGTCTTATCTTAAAAGCAACATTTTATACTTCCAATTCTCTGATGACATTTTAACACCTCCACATTCTCAATCTGATAGTCAGAAATAACAATGTCATGTATCAAATGTTTAAAAAGGAAAGACGCTTTTGAAATGGGTTTCACAGAATGATAAAACAGGAAACGTTATATATTCATGGTATCTGAGTACACCTTGGCTTTCAAAGAAATATAGTCATCATAACATATAACCACACACACACACACACACACACACACACACACACACACACACACACACACACACACACACACACACACACAAAGGGGAAAAAATACTTAACTATATAAGTTCATTTTTCAATTTGAAATTAGAAATAAACCTGATATTAAAAATTTCATGAAATAATAGTTCCTTTCAGCTGTTTTCTTTTTTTTTCTTTTATTATTATAAAGCATGTGACATTACTTATTCATAAACATATATAACATTATAGACAAAATTATAGTCTATGATTTCTTTAAAACCTACAAATATAAATGATGATGATGGTGATGATGATGATGATGATGATGATGATGATGATGATGATGATGATGATTTCTAATGTCAAAAGTATTATTCCTAACAGTAATATAATGTTTACTCAAAATGTTGCTTCTGTAAAGCATTTCAGCATAGAATTCAAAATAAATGATGCTATAAATAACAGCTAATAGAATATTGGGCTAATAACCTCTTTGATAGAAAAAAAATGTTGAAGGCTACCCATGGGATACATATCCCCATTTTCTGTGGTCATGACAAATGTACTACTAGTATACCAAAGCAACCCTTTAAATTTCCTCTGTCCATTTAAGAAGCTTTGTTCTTACCAGCAAGAATTGTATGTTGTTTATGTTATAAGAATTTTTATTTACTTTATCAAAAATCTTTGAGAAATAGGAAATAAGTCATTTACCACATCCTGGATGTAGTCCTGA
The DNA here is from genome assembly GCF_046866305.1 of Octopus bimaculoides. Classification (NCBI taxonomy): domain Eukaryota; kingdom Metazoa; phylum Mollusca; class Cephalopoda; order Octopoda; family Octopodidae; genus Octopus; species Octopus bimaculoides. The sequence continues at coordinate 67,205,451 of NC_142931.1, read as the reverse complement.
GTCAAAGGGTGGGAGAGTCAAGAGGGTACCTACATCTGTTAGTGACTACACCAACATCTAAAACAATTAGTAAAAGCATGGAATATGTTACCAAACAAAATTTGTTCAAGAGTAACAGAAAGCTTTATTTTTATATGAATTTCCTATTTTGTGGATAAACTCTTTATAATAGTGCCAACAACCTTCTGTTGATCCAAGAAAAGTGATTCTCTCAGATGGATGCATTTAAGCCATTCAGAAGATGGTTGAATATGAGTTTCACAAGAATGTGCAAAGACAAACAAGCATAAAGCCTAAAATAAAATTTACTTTTCGCAATATTTTCCATCTTCTTGGGAAACAATGAATTACTTTTACAATTGGTAATTTTATTCAAATGCTCATTGCAATGATTGAAGTTATAAAATATTTATATTTTTTGTCAGAAGTTGAAAAAAAAAATCTGAAAATGTCAAATAGGATGATCTCTTTAAAAACATGTGACACTATACGAAATTTCATATACCTCAGTGCAAAACAATAGCCTCAGATGTAAATATATGCATGTAGTACTTACTTTCTTGAAATGATGTGCTTTAATGCAAAATTTCAGCTATCTGGGTGCAAAACTGTGGATCACAGACATAAATTCACAATACCCATTACAACTATATTTTTAAAAAGTATTAAAAATATGTCAAAAAGCCTGTAGCTTCTTCACATAGAAGCTGTACTTCTTATGTAAAAAGTCAGCTATGTAGATGGAAAATGGGGCCTATAACTTAGAACATATAAACGTATATTAGTTATTATATATTAAGAGAATGTGATGAACAATACTTAAATTAAAACATGCTAAAATCTGAGCTATAACTTGAAAATGTGCTGTAAGCACCATATGAAAATGAGACCATTTCCAGTGATCAAAACCTGCATTCATTGACTGAATTTAACTATTACATTTCACTTGCTGATTCATATAAATATCAGCTGAGCCAGCCAAAAGCTTGAAGAATGTTGAGCTTAATCTGGCCAACAGATACTAGAAAAAGCATATAAAGATGAAGTACCACCCCATCAACCCAAAAGATACTGTGTCATTTCTATTCACTGCCATCAAAAGACAATGAATATAGTTAATATGAGCATGGAATGAAATAAACAAAACAAAAAATGGTTTGAAGCAAATAGTAGAATGAGAAATGAGTTAATAATAATAGAGTGAAATATAAGAGTTTATAGATTAATAATAATATAAATAAATGAAACAAAAAAAAATGGAAAGATAAAAATACAGAGATGGAAAGAAGAAAACCTATTCTTTTTCTTTATTTCTTTCTTTTTTTTTTCTCATAATAAGGCAGTAACCAGGCCTCCCCAATTCAGATTAATGTTCAAGATAATACTAGCATGATTTGAGCTTGAAGCTATGAACTATCTGATTTCTATATCAAAGAAACCAACTTATCATTTCTGCACTTTGGGCTGAAGTTACTGTTCACCTCTAGTTCATCTGTGCGACAACAAAATTGAAATCTCGTACCTATTTCACTCACTTTGAAGTCAAGAAGAACTATGTTGAACTAATGGAAATTTAAGCCATAGAACTCTACTTGTTCCAAGCTTGATAATGAGAAATATAAACAACACTTTTATCTCAGTGCTGACTCCAAGAGCCAATAAGATTTTGTTATTTTTAAGTGTATGGATACACACACAGACACAAATATATAGCATGTGTACGTGCAACTTGCATGTACTATTGTGAGTGTGTGTGTATGTGTATCTCTCTATATATGTATATGTGTACATGTGCATATATATAAATGTGTCTGTGTTATGTGAATACGTGTGCATATGTGCATATAGATAGATACACACACACACACACACACACACACACATATATATACATAAATATATATATATATATATATATATATATATATATATATATGCACGTATATGTAAGGGTGTATGGTTCTATGTGTCTGTCCCTTTCTCATGACATCACAAAATTGATGTAAATGAGAATCACTGTCATATAATTGGTGTGTGTTTATATATATATATATATATATATATATATATATATATATATATATATATGTGTGTGCGTGTGTGTGTGTGTGTGTGTGTGTATGTATGTATGTATGTATATATACACACAAACATGCACACATGTATATTATACATACACATAAAATATGCATTCCTAGACACACATGTGCATGGTTATATATAAGGAATTGCCCGAAACATTAAAAGCATAAAGTAAGCATTACAATGAAGAGAGTAAACAAAAGTGAAGCCCCCATCAGCTGTCTCACTAAGAATTATAGCAGTTTCAATACTTCAAAAAGGACTGTATACCTAATACCTGAGGAGCATAAACAATCATTAGATATGGTTGTTACATAATAAACACAAAGGTGACAAGACACAAAAGCAGGAAAAATGTATTGGTAAATTATGAGTCTTTGCAGTGTTCAGAAGCCTATTGTATGCATGGGTATGCACATGTATTTGTGTGTACATGTGCATATGCATGTATATTTGTGAAATTGATTACAGTCTGCACTTTGCTACAAACAGGGAACTTTATTGAAAATCCCCTCTCAACAGATTCTTTAGCAGCTCTGCAGTGTCAAAAAACATAGGAAATAAAATATCTTACTTCAAAAACTGGTAGGGGTCAACAAGAAGAAGGGCTTCAAGCTGCCAAAAACAAATACACCTCATAAGATGTATTCAACTAACTGATATTAACATGAAAAATGGATGTAGAAACAAATGAAAAATTATATGTGTACATACATGTGTGTGTGTGTGTAACTTTGGATAATATTATATAACTATGCATACTATTATATATATAAATGTACCATGCACACAGACACTCAGATTAATTTATTTATTTTACAATATGCAGTTTCAGCATTTTCAGATCTACAAGCTAAGAATCAAATTCATCTTATCATGTTAAATACTAGAAGAAACTAGTTAATGGATCTCTCTTGGATTAAAGGCTGAAGGAATAAAGCCCCTTCCCAAGTCATATTGACACACAGTGCCAGTTTCCTAGGCTCTCCGGCATATATACCCTTCCTAGATGGGATACTGGTCCATTGTTGGAATATGTAATTAAGCTAGCTGAGTGGGCTGGAGTAATGTAAAATGAAATGTTTTGCTCAAGAAGGCAATGCATTACCCAATTCAGGAATGAAGACTACATTTTTAGAATCATAAGCCTGGAATCTTAACAATTAAGCAACCTGCCTTTACTTATTCTATAAGTTACAGCAATAAATATTTTGTGTTTGATTAACAAAACTGCTTATTCTTTGAATTAGCATGAGAGTGGTTGAATATTCCATAGGAATGTGAACACTTAGTGTAATTTTCAGTCAGAATTAGCATATAACCTTGTAACATTGCTGGCCCTTTGTACACTGTCTCTATCAACTGAATTTCACTCACAAAATTCTGATAAACCAGAGGCTGTAGCAGAAGTCACTTGCCCATGATGTTATACAGTGAAATAAAAAATAGTGGTGAAGAGGTGTCATGGTACGGCCTGTGAGGTAAGTAGAAATGAGTGAAGACATGACAACTGGAAGTGTGGATGGATAAAGGTGGTAAGAATGTATGAGTGAGATGGTAAGAGATGGAGAATGGGTTGTGGGGGGGGGGGTGATTATAATGAACAACAGGTATTAATGAAGGATAAGTTGGAAGGTGGAGAAGAGTAGGTAACGACCATAGAATATATATGTATGTTAAATGTGTGAGTACACACACACACACATATATATCATTATTAAATTCACGCATGTGAAAATATTTGTACATTTGTATGCATGTATAACTATATACACACATATACTGACAAATGTATGTGATCGGCTGTATGTGTGGGCGTATGTGTGGATATGTACATGCAAGTATGTATAGCTCCATGATAATGTTATTCACATTGCTTACTATATTCATATTATCTGTAAGTGAAAAAAAAAAATCTTTTTTTTTTTTTCTTTTCGGGCACACAAAGCATAACTGTGAGCATTATAGATTACTAGCTGGATCAATAAAGAATATGAACATGTCAAAAAGGATCAAAGAATATATTGCTAAAACTGAATTCTACAAATCTTTTGTGTAAATTATTCTTTGCACTGTGATCAAATTCAGAGATAACTGGTCAGAAAATGTTCTCGTACAAATGGATAAGTTGCCATTAAGGGGGCTAAACTAAATCATTACTGGAAAGCTTTAATGTAAATGATATCATTTAGTCATGATCTATTCCATGAACTATTAGCTTATACGTCAACTTCAATGGATATTACAGTGATATTTTATATCAGAAGTGAACAAAAACTTTTCTGATATATTTTCCAGGAGAGTATATTGCTCGGATAATATTCATGCCATTGAGAAAAGGTACTTTCATGTAACATTAGCATAAAAGACATCAGGTTTTCTTTAATCACACATCTTGCATCATTATCACCCTCACCACCACCACCACCACCACCACCATCATCATCACCGTGGTTGCCTTCATCATTATCATGTGATATCACACTAACAAACAATCAACCTTAATTCTGCTCTATAGAAATTTTCAATGCTCTGATTTACATAGCAGTAAAAATACATTTCCTTCACTTGGTGGGTTGTAGTTTGATATTATAAACCTGGATAAACTAGAATTGTTTAGAGAATAGACATGAGAATTGGGTAATTATTTATGCATAGTAGGAGTCAGTGATTAGAAAAGAGTGAAAGAAACTAAGCTGATGCTTTGATGAAAGAGATAGGAATAAAAACTAAAAATAAGAAGATAAATATGGTGACCTGCAAAAAAAATTGATATCTAGATAATGATTGGAAATGGGTCCTTAGGGACCAGGCTAATGGTGATAGGCTTCCATTCTCAGACAGAGCAACATATCGATTTGAGCAATATTCTGTCGCATCAATAAAAATCAGACCCAGCACAAAGCAGAGTAAATGCCAAGACACAAAAAGTGTCTGAAATAATTTGATTTTCCTAATTTATATTTTATGGTGTAATCAGATAAGGAAAGATATTACCACTGATATTTTTTGCAGGGCCTCCATGAGAGTGGTGAGAAAGGGCTTATTGTAAAGAGAAATATAATGCAAAGATAGCAACTTACCTTCAGGCAAAAAACATGTTTAAAACCTACAGCATAGTAGATTCAGCTGTAGGTACCCACTGACTAGGTGGTGGTGTTAATCTGGGTGAAAACTATCCAGTTTTATACTCAAAGCTTTGGTTAATCTGGTAGAGTAAAGCATAACTCTTTAACATTTAAACCGGCCATATTTGGCCAAGATATTCTACCTGTTTTATGTTCAAACTGGCCAAATCTGGCTTCTCACACCAACAATACAATGCCATTATAAAAATAAACAACCATATCATCGAAATCTCAAAGTTATGAGATAATACATGATTAACTCAAAGCAATGTGAATAAATGAGCATTGCATTTGACAGAATAATTTGAATGCTAAAGGATTATAAAACAGTCCACTTGTACAAGGGGCTGCATTGTGTACCTAAAAAAAAAAAATTACACTGTGTGACACAATTTTTGTCCTCTGGTAGCAGCTGCTATTTCCTGTTTGCTTACCCTTAGAAAGTATGAAAAAATGACTAATATTTCCTTCAAATTTTACTTTTGACTTGATTCCCAACAGGCATGCCAAAATATGCCTTGTAGACTTCACACGTTTTAGCAGATGTGGCCAGAGTACTTTTATACTCTTGTCTTGATAGATTTGTCACAGACATAGCAAAATGTGTCTACTGGATTCTTTCAACCACTTGATGACATCTGTGGTGAATGTGGCTATCAACAACAATTTGTCTCCTCTTGGACAGCTAGAAGTAAACTGACCTGTTGAACTTACAATCCCTGTATCTACACTATCATCTATGTTGCCAGAATGTTCTAGAAATTCTTGAAAGTTTTAGAAACTTCTTGAAAGTTTTAGAAACTTCTTGAAAGTTTTTGAAACTTTTAGAAAGCTCCAGAAAATTCTGCTTGAGCAATTCAATGCTGCATCTATCTGAAATGTAATTGAAAATAGGTCAGTTTCAAAACATTGATGTCCAGGTCATAAAAGCAAAGTTTGAGGGAATAGTAGTCATTTCCTTTGATTTTTAGCTAGAAGTAAATAGGAAACAACATTTACTAAGCAAAGACAAATTAAATAAATGAATAAGAAGTTTATTACACAGCAGGCATGGATGTGTGGTAAGAAGCTTGCTTCCCAACCACATGGTTCCAAGTTCAGTCTCCCTGCATGGCTACCTGGGCAATTGTCTTCTACTTATAGTCTCAGGCAGACCAAAGCCTTGTGACTGGATTTGGTGGGTAGTAAATGAAAGAAGCCAGTTGTATATATTGTATATGTGTGTGTGTGTGTGTGTGTGTATTTTTTGTGTCTGTGCTTGTCTCCCACCACCACTTGACAACCAGTGTTGGTGTGTTTACGTCCCTGTAACTTGGCAGTGCAGCAAAGAGACCGATAGAATAAGTACCGAGTTTAACAAAAATAAATCCTGGGGTCAATTCATTCAACTAAAAAAAGAACTTTCTTTAAGACAGTATCCCAGCATGGATGCAGTCTAATGAGTGAAACAAGTAAAAGAAAAGAAACAAAGGAAAGCATTATGATTAATAAAACAAATTCCATAACCACACAGCCATGTCTACTTCCAGTATGGAGGAATAAAAATCAACAAACCTGATTAATCCTTATTTTAATACAAATCATGTTTGGGTAAAAAACAAATTAAATTGAAACAACAGGATTCAGGAATAGCAGACTCCAATTATTTATTTAAATGATTTATTTGTATATTTACTTTGCTATGCATTATAATTTTTATAATCACAAATCCAACCAAAAGCTGAACATGATGTGAAGCAGGAATTACTAAACATTTAATTGAAGCTAAAGAAATAGAAAATTGTATATTCTTTGACACATAACAGAATACTTTTACCCTTTTGATACCAATACACCTGAGACCCCACTCTGGTTCTTTGATACAAACCTGCTTGCTTTAAGGAGTTCATTATAATTTTATGGTAGAATATTTTGTTATATTCTAAACACTAGCTTAATTGAGAAATAAATCTAAAAGTTATTTCATTAAATGCAACTCAATTCTCGATCAATTTCAAAGGCAGCACATTTACTAGAATTATGAACACAAATAGGTTTAGGAAATTACTCAAGAAACAAAATGAAAGAAAACAAAATTAAATAAGGTAATATTACTCATAATGTTCATGAGTTTAATATTTGTATATCAATGTATACAGCTGTTTATTTAATACCAGAAAATTAAGGATGTTTTAATTAGTTATAGTCTTTGAATTTTAACCTCTTTTATTACTAGATATTCCCATTTTATAAACATTTCTAATTAGTAATGAATGGCAATGTTTCATAAGATCTCTAATTTTGAACTCTCTGTCTGTCTGTCTCTCCTCTCTGTCTCTCTGTCTGTCTCTCTCTCTCCTTTTCACTTTCTGTGAAGACTTTATACTCTCTTTTGCTCTCTTTCTGAAGACACCTTGTGTGAATTTATATATACCACATATGGAACATTTCAAGACAATCTTATACAAAGTTGCTACCTTGAAGGGTTTCATGCATTAACTTAATATTGTCAGTTTTCTGTCAGTTTAACAAAAGTAAAAGCTTCTTCCCTTGGAGTTCATAACTCAATGTTCTAACTGTCACCACCATTAATTTTATTAACACCCCTTAATTAATCAAATATGAATTCTAA
>NC_142931.1:67187630-67192630 GCF_046866305.1 Octopus bimaculoides | reverse complement strand
CCATATTATTTATAATTTTCACTTTTACCATCTATGATATCGGCATATGATTTCTATGGTAATCTCATAAACTGACAAGGCGAGTTGAGTATAATCCTAGGTGCTGGGTGAGAGCCATTGATGAGCATCAATAAAAATGCAAAATCACTGGTGATCTGGCTATGCCTAAATACTGAGGGAGCTTACCTCTCTTGTCAGTCATTAAGATAAGTGCTTTCTAATGGCTATGAGTTGTTTTGACCCTTAGTTCTAGCAATACGGGTGCTGACCAGTGCCCTTTGTCACTTTATTGACGTATATATTTTTGCTTTTAGGTTGTAAAATTGCAAAAACAATCACCCTTATTATTTATATATATATTCATATATATGATGACTTGCATATTTATTCTAAATATATTCTAGTAGATATGAATATGATTATGTTAATCACTTTAGTGTTTCCTTTATGACAATTATGTGTTCTAAAGACTTGATTTATTAGTGCAAGGGATGTTGGGATTTGACACTATTGTGTGTACATATATCATCATCATCCTCAGTTAACGTCTATTTTCTATGCTAGCATGGGTTGGATGATTTAACAGGAGCTGGTCAGCTGAAGTGATAGCTGCCCAGGATCTATGTCTGTTTTGGCATGATTTCTATTGCTGGATTTCTACGGTCCTCCCTCACACGAACCACTTTGCAGAGTGGAACTGAATGCTTTTACACAGCACCGACACAGGTGCTCTTACTTGGCACCAGCACCCACAAGCCTACAAGATTAGGAACACTTGCAGTGGGATGTAGGGGAGGTGGTCTGTTTGCAAAGACAACCACATATTTACCTAGTGTGATGTGTTTTCTCAAGCACAGCAGAGAAAACATATCAATGTATAAAAATATTTATGTGTGTATATACAAATACACACATATATGTGTATGTGTGTGAGTTTTACTGTATTTAGATGTGTACGGACATACAACTAATTATAATAAGTAATGGTAATAACAACAGTAATAGCAATCATAATATGAACACTCATGAATTTCTGGAGAAAGATTCATACACATTTAGTATGTAATACACACATACACACACACACACTTACACACAGATACACATACAGAACTTGTGCACTCACATGTACTCACATTGCATTCCAAACACACACACACACACACACACACACACACACTGATATCCATGCAACAGTTTGCACACAGTCACATAGATACAAGTACATGCATCAGCACACACCCACACATATTCATGCACATAGACATCTATGTACATACATGTATTGTGAGGTCAGAGGATAGGAAAAAGATATGGTTGAATGTATATACAAACATTCATATCCATGCTCGCACAAACACACACACACTTACATAAAAACATGCACACACTTATGTACATATAAGCACACAGACGCATACACACTCTCTATCAAAAACGTCAGTATTGAAATACGATAAATAATTAAAATAGAGACGGTAGTCACAGAGTACAGATAAAGAATAAATCAGTGGTTTTAGGTGGGAAACAGGGTGCAAAATAGACAGTCAATGATCGTAACAATAACACTTATACAACCACTATCACCACTACTACAAACCCTACTATAATAGGTGTTATGTCCATCTGTCTGTCCGTCTGACCATCTCTTTGTCTGTTCCCTCTTCATGGCCAGATGGCTGGACCAATGGTTATGATATTTTGAGGGATTACAGACGGTCGGCAGGAAGGTTTTTAGCTTGGCATATATACATACACATACACACACACACACACACACATATATACCATCATCATCATCATCATTTAGTTTTTGCTTTTCATACTGGCACGAGTTGGATAGACTGGAAGTGGTAAGCTGGAGAGCTGCACCAAGTTGCAGTCTGATTTGGCTTGGTTCCTATGGCTGGACACCCTTCCAAACACCAACCACTCCAAGAGTGTGATGGGTACATTTTACGTGCAAACAGTATAAGTGCCCGTTACATGATACTGGTTTATAAATATATATATGCATATTCATATATATATGAACACATATGTATATATATATATATATATATATATATATATATATATATATATATATATATATATACATATGCATATTCATACATACATACATTTATATATACATATATATATATATATATATATATATATATATATAATGTTATGATCGAGAATGTCAATGACAATGACCTTTTTTGTGTGCACAGTTTGTGACAGACCATGCCTTTCTTTTGCTGGGCTCAAATCCCATTTGTGAACCCATGGAAAACGAACCTCCACCAACTATTCTGCCTATATGTCTGTGCACACCTTTGAATGCAATGTATGCCAGAAGGTTTGTAAATCTAATGGAGGCCTCAAAAGACATTTCAAAATCCACAAAGATCAGAACTTATCTGCAGGTTTTGGTGGTCCAAATCGGATGTGCAATCTATGTGGGTGTCTTTTCAGAACATTGTCTGGTTTAAAAAGCCCCATCAGATGCCACAATGGTGCTAAGGTGTAGGTACAGGAGGTGGTCAAACTCTGCATAAGGAGTAGACAACCACCATATATATATATATATATATAGATATAGATAGATATATATAGATATAGATATATATAGATATAGATATATATATAGATATAGATATATACATGCATATATATCCATATATATCCACATATATTCACATACATATATGTACATATATATACATGTACATATATATACATGTACATACACACATATATACATGTATATGTATGTTTGTATATATGTGTGTGTATGTGTGTTTATGTATGTATAGTTTATAAATTATGTAACATTTACTTTTTGAGAAGAACGGTTTTTTTTCTCTTTTTCTCAAGAAAGTGTAAAGAAAAAACAACACTATCCATAGCAGCATATATCAAATTGCAGCTTTCAGGCCTACCAGTCAGAGGTGACAGATTTCCTGTCATAGTTATTGATAGTAAATGGATTTAGTGGTTTTTATGCTTTCAAATATATATAACATGGTTTTTCTCCTTCTAATCCTCTCTGTATTTACTTGTAATTGGGCCAAACAATCCCAATATCTTACTAATTTTTTATATTATAGTTTTTCCCCTCTTTTTCTGGCGCTATTTTAGTGACTAGAGTGTTTCTTCCAGTAGATTTGACAAGGTTCTTTTACTTCATTTTCCTTTTTCTGTTCTGTAAGTGTAATGGTTTTCTAAAAAAGAAAATTTTCCAGGCATTATGTGCCTGGGCATTGGGGTCTCGAGATATAATAAATATATCACAGACAATATATCAAGGATAAGCTACAGGCACCAAACTATGCAGTGTGTCTTTCACTTTTAAAAACTATATGGTATGACTTGAAATGATTTTGCTACTTTCATTATATGACTGTGTTTTATAAAAAATTGATATTGAATTAATTCATATCAATGAGGTTGCACAGAAGTGCAAGATAAAACATGGATTATATTTTCAGCCTGGTTATGTGGTAACGAGTTTGTTTCATAATCACATAGTTCCAAGTTCAGTTCCACTGAGTTGCACCTTGATCAAGTATCTTCTACAATAGCCCCAGACTGACCAAAGCCTTGAGAGTGTAGATGACACAAGGAAATTGAAAGAAGCTCACCATATATATATATATATATATATATATATATATGTATAGGTATATAAAAAAGAATACAAAAAATGGGACAAGAATGCAACAGGCGAGGTGGTGCTGTCTTCTTACTTTGTCGTCATGTTGTATGCAAGTGTCACTTTTATAAAAGCAGTGTCCTTTGTTTCTAATATTTCATGAAAACATGTCTGGTCATGAAATAATATTACCTTACTTGGAAACAGATGAGGTTTGGAAAGAGGAAGGGCATCCAGCTGTAGAGAATCTGCCTCAGCAAATTCATTCCACCCTATGCAAGTATGGGAAACTGGGCAGTAAAATGATGATGATGATGATGATGATGATGATGGTGATGATGATAGTCATGGAAATCATATGTATATAAAATAAATATATGGGAGCAGGCGTGGCTGTGTGGTAAGAAGCTTGCTTCCCAACCACATGGTTCTGGGTTTAGTCCCACTGCATGGCACCTTCGGCAAGCATATACCTATATATTCATACATACATATATATATATATGTATATACCTATATATATATATATATATATATATATATATATATACACACACACATACGATGAGGTTCTTTCAGTTTCCACAATTAATTCCACTTGCAAAGTTTTTGTTGCCTGCAGCTGTAGCAGAAGGTACTTGCTCAAGGTGCCATGCAGTGGAACTGAACCCACAACCATGCAGTTCATAAACAAACAGCTTAACCTCACAGCAATGCCTGCACATACTCATATACTTTGAAAATGTATTCTTTCTTCTCTCTTTATCTCTCTTTGAACTAAGCATGCATAAGTTTCTCCACTTTATGCTTAATCATACAGAACAGACTTTTGTATGTTAATGTCTGTGTTTGCCTATTTCTTAGTGTCTGTGTGTGAGAGAGCATGGAGAGATTTGCACATGTTTCTATCTATGTATGTATTTGAACAAATATATCTCTCCCTCCCTCTCTCTCTCTCTCTCTCTCTCTCTCTCTCTCTCCCTTTCTCATTCTCCCTCTCTTTCTCTCACTCGTCTTACATATATTATATTGCCAATTAAAACAGCTATCATTTGCAATTGTGTTTGTTACCTCTCAAATCTATGGTTACAGAGGTAAAATTATATATTCTGTCTGTATTAGCTGTGTCTTGTTTAGTTCGAGTTCAGTTACTTCAGGAGAAACAGTAACAAGGGATTTGATTAGTTGCAAAGATTGAGATAAATGTGGTTTTCTCAAGCACTTCTGTATTAACATGACTATCTACTGAGGTTTGGCTCAGCACATATATAGTACAAATGGTAGGAAGAACAGATAGAGCAGCTATTAATAATCTATGAACATTGAGGTCTATGTGTGTGTGTACAAATTCATATAT
>NC_142931.1:67160130-67185130 GCF_046866305.1 Octopus bimaculoides | reverse complement strand
GATTTAGGCTCAGGGATTGTAATTCCCTGTGGACCAGTGAACCCAGTAAGTTTCATATTCAGTTTTGGATGCTGGTAGCGCAAGTCTTGGAATTTTTCAGCATTAACTTGCATATTATTATCCTCAGCCTATCTGTAAATTGAGTCCAACTCCTGCTGCAGATGTGCAACATCTGCTGGGGTTTTGTATTTTCTGCGAGACTTTTGCATCGTCTGCGTAGCTAGCAAGGGCAGCTATCCAGGCAGTTGAGAGGGCTACTATGAAAAGCAGTGCCCTTTGGAACATCACTCACTATTTGTGTTTTCATTGAGGTGGATCCATTGGCCACTACTGCCTGGCTTCTACTTTTTAGAAAGTCATGTAACCACTCTCTAAGTTTTCCAGCTATATTCATACATGTAATTATACATATATATATATGTATGTACGTATATATGTATATATATATATATATATATATATATATATATATATATATATATATATTGTTGTTGTTGTTGTTGGCACTCCGTCGCTTACGACGACGACGAGGGTTCCAGTCGATCCGATCAACGGAACAGCCTGCTCGTGAAATTAACGTGCAAGTGGCTGAGCACTCCACAGACATGTGTACCCTTAATGTAGTTCTCGGAGATATTCAGCGTGACACAGTGTGACAAGGCTGACCCTTTGAATTATAGGTGCAACAGAAACAGGAAGTAAGAGTGAGAGAAAGTTGTGGTGAAAGAGTACAGCAAGGTTCACCACCATCCCCTGCCGGAGCCTCGTGGAGCTTTAGGTGTTTTCGCTCAATAAACACTCACAACTCCCAGTCTGGGAATCGAAACTGCGATCCTATGACCGCGAGTCCGCTGCCCTAACCACTGGGCCATTGTTCCTCTACATATACATCATCATCATCATTGTCGTTTAACGTCCGCTTTCCATGCTAGCATGGGTTGGACGATTTGACTGAGGACTGGTGAAACCAGATGGCTACACCAGGCTCCAATCTGATTTGGCAGAGTTTCTACAGCTGGTTGCCCTTCCTAACGCCAACCACTCAAAGAGTGTAGTGGGTGCTTTTACGTGCCACTGGCATGAAGGCCAGTCAGGAGGTGCTGGCAATGGCCACATTCAAAATGGTTTATTTTACATGCCATGTGCACAGGAGCCAGTCCAGCGACACTGGCAACGATCTCGCTCGAATGTCTTTACACGTGCCGGGAAGACGACGTTGGTAACGGTCACGCTCAAATGGTGCTATTTACGTGCCACCGGCACGAAGCCAGGCAGCTGGTGCTCTGGCAATGATCAATAGCAGTATTACACCTATGAATGAGGGTATATAATCAAACTCCATAAAACTCCACAGGGTAGTAACACAGCTAATTCTTTACAATAGCTTGTCTTCTCTTGCTGTGAAACTGTTCTATAGTTAACATGTACTACATGTATTACTACTACTATATATATATATATACATATATATATATATATGTGTGTGTGTGTGTGTGTGTGTGTGTATGTATATATGCATAGATATATAAATATACACACACACATATACATGCATACATGCATACATACATACATACATACATACATATAAACCATTCATAATGAATATATTCTGATAGTATATTTCACAACAGTTTAGACTCATTTTCAAAGTTAGAAGCTTATTGTAAAAGTCTCTCATTCTATGATTGTTTTACTTTGATCAGCTCTATGTACTCATTTTGATAGAAGTCAGATTCCTAAACTGGAATAAACTTCTAGTAAAATCAAGAGGACTCCACCATTTTTATTTATCTATTTTGTGTCTGAATATATTTATTTGGCTACTCAAGTTTAGTAAAATTACTTAACTTTAATTAAATTTTCCATGCACAGCCTTAAGAAGCTTATAACTTTCAGAAAATGTTAACTTTATTTAAAAGTTTTAGCCAGATCTCATTATGATATGATTTAAAGTGCAGCATCAGCATTCATTAAACTACCTTCAATACTGTATTGAAAGATTCCTGAAGCAGAATCCCAATCAAAATTGAATAACCTATACTAAAGCTTTATTATGTCATTACTTTCTATTCTATTTCATCTTCTCCATATACACACATGCACAGTAAAAAAAAAAAAAAAAAAAAAAAAAAAAAGAAATATTAAATTCTTCCTTAGACATTTTTATCTTTCTGCTTCTGTCTTACATGACTTACCAAGATGCAATGACACTTATCTTTCTTGAAATAATTCCATAAAAATCTGTGGTTCCGAAAAATTGGGCAATCATTCCAGTTGCATGATAATGTATTATTAAAGAGCAATGTAACAATCAAGGATGCCAGAATTGGTAAAGCATTGGACAAATTGTCTTGCAGTATTTAGTTTAAATCCCGTGAAGGTCAACTTTGTCGTCCATCTATCTGGGGTTGACAAGACTGAGTAATCGTCATGTAGTAGAATTGATATTGTCAACTGTTTGCCTCCACTCAAATTTTTAGCTCTGTGCTTATATCAGAAATTATTTTTAAAGACCAAAGTTCTTCAAAGTTTTAGTAACTCAATAGTTATGCTAATGCATCAAATCCAAATAGATACTGAACTTACCATTTTCATTACAAATTTTATTTAACAATAAAAATGTTAATTCAACCAAAATTCAGCTCTGTTCAATTAAATTCAATAGAAGAACAATGTATCTTGCCTTGGAATAGAAAAACTTTGCTATGTGCTTAGGAGGAGAAGACCATGGGGTTGTACTTATAAAGTTCCTCTCTGAGGCACAAGTCCAGGCAAGGCTGTTTATGAAAGACTAGCAGCCATCCATGCTTACCAACCTCCTCTCCATGCCACCAACGTTATCCAAAGGAAAGTCAAAGGCCAATACAGCTTGGCACCAGTGACATCACAACTCATTTCTATAGCTGAGTGAACTGGAGCAGCATGAAATTAAGTGTCTTGCTCAAGAACACAACACACAGCTTAGTCTGAGACTTGAACTCACTACCCCATGATTGTGAGTCCAATGCTCTAACCACTGAGCCATGTGCTTAGAATTTATAATTTAGGGAAAATACACTTATTCCTAAAAATGAAGACTAAGGACAGTACCTTATTTAATTTAAACTCTACCACAACCTTCAGACACTTATATACTTTTCAAAATAATTATCAATAATTATCAATGAATGCTTTCAATTATTAAGATATATATATATACAACAGGCTTCTTTCAGTTTTTGTCCACCAAATCCACCCACAAGGCTTTAGTCGGCCCAAGGCTTTAGCAGAAGATACTTGCCCAAGGTACCACACAGTGGGTCTGAAGCCAGAACCATGTGGTTGGGAAGCAAACTTCTTAACACACACACACACACACACACGTACACATGCACACACACACATCACACATACACACATGCACACACAAACACACATACATATATAATGTGCATGCGTTTGTGCATCAATTTTCAAGTAGAATAATTTCTGTCCTCAAAGGGTAAATTAAAAAAAATAAATGTGGTTGAATGTCAGACGAGTGACTTCACGATACCTTATAAACACAGCTACAGACTAATCCTGTATCTGAAAGCTGTTAAAATTCCACTTGAGCTAAAATAATCAATTCAATTCTTGATATAGTACTGTTTTTAGCTGTCTGTTTTTGTAGACAGAACTACAATGCTAAGAGGTCTGCGAACAAGTTAATTGTGTCAAAGGTTTTTAACTAAATTAGATTTATTTTATATAAAAATATATATATACATAATATATATATTTCTCCATTAAATATATTGCGATGAAAAATATTTCATAGAATGTTATATGTACATATGTGTGTGTGTATGTGTGCATGTATTTGGCTGAAACACATAAATAAATAAATATATATACGCACACACACATATATATGTATATATGCGTGTATATATATATATATATATATATATATCTATATGTATGTATGTATACACACACACCCATATATATGTGTATGTATATGTATATATACCTTACCATTTGTCTCAGCAATAAAATACCTGCCTGCTGCAGCAATCAAATAAACATAGCCAAAACAGATACAACAATATATTTCTATTAATTTCACTTGTGACAATAACAAAAATTTAAATAATTAAAGAAAGAAAATAATATCTACATCAATAAAAGATAATTTTTTTTAAATACACATACACGATTATTTTTCTCTCATATTCATGAAATGGTTTTTATCAGAAATATCAACAAGTTATAACATTGCAGAGTTAATATATAATGAAATCAATAAGAGACATTTTTGTTTCTTCTGAGTTAAATATTTATTAATAATATATGTGTAGGGACCATCTGCACAGAAAATAGTGGCACTTGTGAACAGAAATGAAGGTTTAGGAAAAGGCTCAAAATAATTTTGGTCTTCAAACAATCTTATCTAGTTCTTCGGTAGCTTTCCATTGATCGAAAAATGACAAGCTAAAATGAACAATATTCAAGGATTAAGAGAAATACATAGTGTCTATACACATGACTGAACAAAACTGATTTCATTCTCTGTGACAAGAAAATCAAGCGGCCTTGACAATTAATAGTTGATAACTAAGTTTTGATGTGAGGCTACATAATGCCGTCTTTCTCATGACATGGATTATGAGATAATAGACTAAAGTTATTACAATCAGATAATCTCTCAAAGATATCAGATCTGTTGCTACAATGTGTTTGAAGATTTCTGCAAAACGATTGGCCTTCATTGAAAATAATAAATTTTTCACTTTCATTTCACTTTCTTTACCTTATCATCCACATCCTGCTTCTTCATATAATTATCAATAGCATATCTATCTAACTTGGGAATGATTTTCTCTCAAAACTCATTACCCATTCACTCTTTGTGTCGTAATATTAGATAGGACAATAGCTTCTGAGCAGTGGGTATTAAGCTAAATGTTTTAATATTTCTGAATTGCTAGCTGGATTCTCGCATTCACACACACTCTCTCTCTCTTTTTCTCTCTCTCTCTCTCTCTCTCTCTCTCTCTCTCCACTTTCTTCTCTCTCCCTCTCACTCTATCTGTCTATATCTCTGGAGCAAGCAATACAATGTTTTGAATAAATCAATAAATCAATCACTATGTCATTGAACTCAAGCAGAGGAGTTAAACATGGCTAAGTTGATTGCTCTCTTCTAAATCAGTGTTATCCATCGAAGGGTGATTATCCCAATTTACTAGTGACAAGAGACAACGATCTCTGATTCAGAAATCTGTGAGGTGATTCAACCTGAGAGATAACAAGACAATTGTCAGTTATGCAAAATCCCTACTGCTTAACTTTACCCTCCAAGCTATTCTGCTGTTTGTAACTTAAGCCAACCACAGTCCCTCAGTCTTAAAAAAAAAACTAATAGTGTTATCCCAGATATTACTATGCCTGGAAAAGCAAATGAATGTTCATGGTTGTAAGACCTCTGGTCAGAGGACTGTTGAGTCAGGATTGATCTGGAGGTGACCAATTTATAGCTAATTACATGGGTCCACTAAGATTTAAGTAACTCCACTAGTTATATGTGGCACCAATGTGATTGAGTGTGAATCAGTAACTCTTCTTTTAGTAGGCCAAATTGACCAACTGCAACTTTCTGTGATATAGAATACTATTGATTTTGAATCCTGTCAGAATTTCTGTAATATTTCATCAAAATTACACTAAGATAGAAGAAATAGCCAAATCTTTCCAAGCAGACAGATATTAATGGAAGAGAAGACTTCCAGCCTGTTCTGGCAGTAGCCAACAGTTTTTGATGATAGATGGGTTCTGCTCTGTTTCCTTGTGTTAGAAATTCTCATAAGATCAAAACAGTTTTGTAACAGCAAGTCATATATGTTATGAGGAAAAGTCAGTTTGCAGGTAATGGTATATTAATGGTATTCATAACAATGAAACCATCTTTTTTTGTTTTTATTTATTTTCTTTCTTTCTAAGGATAATTCTTCTATTTATTTATTTTTAGAATTTCTTGGGATAGATAAATGTTTGAAGTTGTTTAAACATTACTCGTTCTGTAATATTACTAACAGTGAAGAGTAAGTTTAAAAAATTCTTTCAACCATATGTTGCAAACATTTTAGATATCATGATTGAAAATAAAACTATCTAAATTTTTTCTATTC
Organism: Octopus bimaculoides; assembly: GCF_046866305.1. NCBI lineage: Eukaryota > Metazoa > Mollusca > Cephalopoda > Octopoda > Octopodidae > Octopus > Octopus bimaculoides. The sequence goes on along the minus strand of NC_142931.1, from coordinate 67,178,975 downwards.
TTTATTTTTTTCTAATCATCTACATTTCTTTTTTTTTAAATTTTGTCAAATATGCAATGTAATGGTCAAATAACACATGGCAATAAAAATGGAATTGGGGGAAGATGGAGCTTTCAATCGTAGAATTGCAGAAGCTCTCTCTCTCTCTCTCTCTCTCTCTCTCTCACACACACACACACACACACACACACACACATACACACATACAAACACACAGACACTGCTCCTTCATTCAGTTAGTGTGAGATCTAATTTTTGTACCATTAAAATTTTTGTAGAATTTTTAGCCCCTCCTCCTCCTCTTCCTCCTGCCCCACCCACCTTCATACTATTTAGAGATTGAAGGATAATTGAAGAATTTGAAGTACAGTCATGGTTTCATTATTATGAAGATACAACTCAAATAAATACTTGCCATTTAAAATGTTAGAAGTTAATTCAGCTTTCTACTGATCAAGGGTTTAAAATTACAGTAAAACAGGAAATCTTCAATTCAAAAGAAAAAAAAAAAATAAACAATACAATTGAAAAAGGTAAAAATATAAATTAAATTTAAAAAAAATTATCTGATTAATGCATCACCATAGGAAATTTAATTAATCACTGAATGATTTTGACAGAAGTGGTATTGACAAAGTTTCCCTATCAACACAGACATGCTAAAACATTGAACAGTCTCTTTAATGTCTTGTACTCCAAGAATTACATCAACAGTGTTGATCCTTACACTAACTACTAAAATACAGCTTCTGATATAAACTTGAAAATAATGAAACACACACAAAAAATTTTTTTTAAATAAAAATTGCAAACAATAAAATCTTTTATTTCATTTCCCCCGTAGATAATATTAGAGGGTTACACTCTCAGACACTGTAAAAAGAAACAATAAACATCAAGAAAATATATATATAAAGAAGAAATAAATATAAAAATACTTCTTTTCATTATTTCAATTACAAAGTTTTCATTCTATTCAATACTAAAATTTCTACTGCTTCTTCTGCCATGAATAAGATGTAATTATTACCTTGCATGCTTTAAGTCAGTTAGTCAAGATGGTTTACACCTTTTCCTTGCAACATCTTCATAATGCAGTAGAGCAGCAGAAATAAAATCTGGTTTTTTTTTACGCTGTGCTGATCTAAATAGCAAAAGGTTAAAAGAATATTTGGAGGGAATTAACAGACTTTACTGTTGAGAAAGTGAGTCAAGCAAATCCAATTGCTCAGATTCTAGTAATGCAACTATAGTAATCATCATCATCATCGTTTAACGTCCACTTTCCATGCTAGCATGAGTTGGACGATTTGACTGAGGACTGGTGAACTGGGTGGCTGCACCCGGCTCCAATCTGATCCGGCAGAGTTTCTACAGCTGGATGCCCTTCCCAACGCCAACCATTCTGAGAGTGTAGTGAGTGCTTTTATGTGCCACCGGAATGAGGGCCAGTCATGCAGTACTGGCAATAGCCACGCTCAAAATGGTGTTTTTTATGTGCCACCTGCACAGGAGCCAGTCCAGTGGCACTGGCAACGACCTCGCTCGAATGATATTCTAACGTGCCACCAGCACAAGTGCCAGTAAGGTGACGCTGGTAACGATCACGCTCAAATGGTGCTATTTACGGGCCACTAGCATGGAAGCCAGACAGCTGCACTGGCAATAATCATGCTCGAACACTGCTGTTAGTGCTCCACTGGCACAGGTGCCAGTCATCGAATATGGTTCAATTACGATTTCGATTTCACTGGCCCCAACAGGTCTTCGCAAGCAGAATTTAGTGTCCAATGAAGGAGAGGATAGCATGGGTGCCAGTTGTCGAATTTGGTTCAATTTCGAATAATAATAATAATAATAATAATAATAATAATAACAATAATAATAATAACAATAATGCAATACCAGGCACTGGCTCCCGTGGCTTCTGATCTTAATTGATTGCAAGTGTTATCATATACATGATTTTGTCTTGGTGTAAAAGATAGGCTGCAGTAAATATTCTGCTTATTAGCACAGATTTGCCTGTCAGTTGTTTGACCTTAACCATTTGAGCCTGTTACTTGGTGGTTAACAATATGTGCATCATGAGTATTGAGCATCACAGCCATCTGTTAAGAGGAGTTTTTTGGGTTTGAATAATTCACCTCTGGAAACATGGATGTTCTTAAACAGCCCTTATTCATGGACTTTTTGAGTGAGATGAGCAAAACAATTCTAACCAGGACCCCACCTGCAAGGTCATGTGCTGTTTATCTTGTTATCATATCACCATGTTGTGGACTTATGATGATTGTGATGCATGTGCCCAGTGTACTCTTATCAGACAGGTAGTCATGATGGGTATATTAGGCTTCATATATTTGTACCCCAGTGTCACTCTGATGGCATGCATTGCTCTCTCGCTTATAATAATAATAAGAATAATAATAATAATGATCATCATCATCATCATCATCATATATTCTGCAAGAGTCCTAAGAAAGATTCTTGAGATTTGAGGAGACTTGTCATCAGAAAACCTCAAGGTAAAATACCTGCTAACTAAATTGGGACACACACTAGCATAATAATAATAATAAATCCTTTCTACTATAGGTACAAGGCTTGAAATTTGGGGTGGGGGCTGGTCAATTACATCAACACCAGTGCATAACTGGTACTTATTTCATTGACCCCAAAAGGCAAAGTCAATCTTGGCAGAATTTAATAATAATAATCATGATAACCCACCCTCTTTTTTACAATAGAAATAAGGCCTAAAGTTTTGGGAAATAAGCTAGTCAATTACATTGACACAAGTGCTCAACTGATACTCATTTTATCAACCCCCCCAGAACAATATAAGGTAATGTCAACCTTAGGAGAATTTGAACTCAGAACATAAAGCTGGAAGAAATGCTGCTAAGAATTTTATCTTGCATGTTAGTTATTCTACTAGTTCACCACCTTGATGACAATGATCCTTTCAATTAAAGATACAAAGCCTGACATTTATAGGGAGGGGGTTAGTCAATTACATCGACCCCCCAGTGTACAACTGCACAATTGGTACTTATTTCATTTACCTCAAGAAAGGATGAAAATCCAAGTTGACCTTGGCAGAATTTGAACTGAGAATGTAAAGACAGCCAAAATGCCACTAAGCTTTTGTTTGTCATGCTAACGATCCTTATTTCTTTATTGCCCACATAGAGGAGACAAACAAGGACAGGCAAAGGGATTAAGTCGATTACATCGACCCCAGTGCATAACTGGTACTCAATTTATCGACCCCGAAAGGATGAAAGGCAAAGTCGACCTCGGTGGAATTTGAACTCAGAACGTAACAGCAGATGAAATACCGCTAAGCATTTCGCTCGGTGTGCTAACGTTTCTGCCAGATCACTGCCTTTTAGCAAATTCATTCTATTAGAATACACACACACCTTCCAATTCCTATTATACCCAACTTATTGCAGACATTTAGGCAAACTTCAGTCGTATGTGTTTGACCACAGCTAGGATGTAAAGGTAAAGGTGATGACCACTATCCCTCCTTTTCTATCAAACATATAACAAAAAATACTGTGTACTATATTTATTCAGTTAACTTCAGTGATATAGACTGAAGATATGAAAACTATCATTATATCTAATGCTCAATTTCTTCAGCTTTAAGGTTCATTAACTCTTCTTTTTATTTCTTTTCTTGTTACTGAATAACAACAAGTCTATTGGTTCAGATTATAGTTTGTATCATTATGTTCTAGAATTAGCTTAAATTGTCCTCAAAATCTATTAAAATCAGACAGTTACATGACTTGTATCAAAGAAGTGTTGCTCTTGCATATATATATTTCTCATAAAAAAACATTGCGTATTTCCCAATCATCTTAGTTCTTATCTTTTTATGGAATGCTTTTTACAATTGATGAGTTGTTTCATTTTTGTGTAAGCTTTATGAGTCAGATTCTATACACTAAAGATTCTACTGAGTGTGACTGAGTTTAATCTGTTTCAGGTGAATAGTTCTTGAGTGAATAGACAAGAATAATAACACAATATTACCTCATCAAAAAATATATAAAGATGTCTTTGAAACAAGGTCTTTGAGATCTTCAATAGAATGTGATAGATTGTTCTGTATGTATTGTAAGGAAACAAATACACTTTGGGTATAAAATTCATTGATATAATCAACAAACATTAGGTAAAGAGGGAGGTTCCTATTATTCCAACATCCATTATGTTGTCAACAATGAAGATGAAGATGGTCATTGATCTGCTTGATATGAAAGGTGAACAGCTGTTTTCTTTAGTTTTCTAGAGAGGATACAAACTGGGTTCCAACTAATTATATTGCAGCATCATATTTTTTAACTAATTATATTGCAATAACTGATTTTTTTAAAAATAAATGTTGCAGTTAATTAATTCAATCAAACTCAGGCTGAGAAAAAAATCTTATCTGTGTGATTTAACCCTTTTGATACCAACTCACTCGAGGCAATCCCTGATTCTGTGATACAAACTAACTGTTTTGATGTGGTTTAAATTAAAAACCGTCCATCAAAATTTCATCTTAATTCATGTTCCAAATACCAGCTTAATAATGGCAGTTATTTAACCTAATTCATTATTTCCACTCTTAAATGAAATGAAGGCAGTGTTTTCCAACAGAAATATGGTAACAAAAGTTTTAAAGATTATTTACATTATTTACATTTGATGGATATTTGTCCTTATCTTGTTTGTTAACACAACATTTCGGCTAATATACCCTCCAGCCTTCATCAGGTGTCTTGGGGAAATTTTGAACCTGGGTTCTCATTCCTGAGGTATTTTACAATGTTATCTTTATTATTATTATTATTATTATTATTATTATTATTATTATTATTATTATTATTGTTGTTGTTGTTATTCAGGTCATTGCCTGGAATCAAACTCGGAATCTTCCAAGTTCAATTCCAGGTAGTGACCTGAATAATAATAATAATAATAATAATAATAATAATAATAATATTAATGATAATAATAATAATAATAATAATAATAATAATAACAATGATAATAATGATAATAACAACCACAACATCGAAAGATACCTTAGGAATGAGAACCCAGGTCTGAAATTTCCCTAAGACACCTGATGAAGGCTGGAGGGTATATCAGCTGAAATGTTGTGTTAACAACAAACAAGATAAGGACAAATATCCATCAAATGTAAATTATGTAAATAATGTACAGAATTCCTCATCTCTTAAATACAGAAAAGTATTCAATTTACGATACAATGCAAAAGCATCCCAGAAATTCTCGCCATAAGGGTTTTTTTCTTTCATTTTTTTCTGTGTATCAGGGGCTATATTATCCAAGGTGCTACTTCTTGCTTTAAAGTGTTGACAGTTTGAGTTACAAGAGATTTGGCTGCTATTTCTAACAAGTTGAGCAATTATGTATAATCACTTTCGTTGCTTTGCTAAGTAATAACATCATCTGCAAAACTGCAATCAAGCAATGAAAATTAGTTCATGTAAATTATCTATATGGTTCCTTTTATATTTTAAATTCATTGAATAAAAGTTGCAATCCATCAAATCATGAAAAAGACTATCTTTGCATATAAATACTTTATATAATAAGCTTGTTATTTAATCTCAATACAATTGCTACATTTGACATTAAGATAATTTACGAAAATACATTGTTATTATTATTTGTTTGTTTTTTTTTTCTTCAAAAGGTTTCATCTTGTGTGTTCATTAAGTATAAGTAGTTGATGAATCTAGTTCAATGAACTTAGTCGAATTTATAAAACAATCCATCCCCTACTACTTGATTAAAATAATAAATAGTAACATTTTGTTATTTTTTGCAACATTTTAAACTAAAATAAATTTACAAAGCGACTTTTCATTCTAATCTAAACTTTCAAGTTGAAGGCATCCTGAACTCATTTAGAGAAGAGTTTACTTGATACATTATTTTTTTCTTTTTTGTTTCTTTTGTCATCTTCTTAAAGTGATAATATTAATATTTTTCACCGACTGAACATCACATTTCACTAAAAATAACATTATCTCCAGTCCTTTCTTAAGAATTCTTGTTGGTTATTTAACCAGGAAATCAGATTGACAACTATTTTAATTATTCTGAACATTTTAACAGCAACAGAGAAAATGTGATTGTTTTTTCATTTATTTTTGTTGTTATAATTATTATTGCAATTGTTTATTTTGTTTTTGTTGTTTTTGCTTTCTTTGTTTTTCCTTTCATTTCTTTATTTAAAGCACTCATGGAAACATTTATAAATTCATTTCATTAAACAATTTTTTAAAATATTTTTATTTCTTATTAGTATCTATTCATGTCTTGTCTTGTGTCTTGATTTGGTTTTGTTTCAAGAACGTTTTAAATAACATTAAAATCCAGATAATGTTTTGCTTATTTAAAAGAGTATTTGGAGTTTGGTATTTTAGGTGAGTCGGGCTAAAAGAAATTGCAACTGAAAATCATGTGATGTATTTCTAGTGCCACGCAGGTAGTCTTGCAAGAAAAATAAAACAAAATAAATAATAATAATATTGACAAAAGATTAAGAAGCTAAAAATAGACTTCCATAGATCAGACAGTGTAAACAAGAGTTGGGAACTTTATCAATAACAAAAATCTTTTATCTATTTTGGTATAATTTTACTATTTTTATGTGTGTTTTAATTTTTTTAAATATTCCCATGACTACTACAGGTGAGTATGACAGCACTTTTTTTTTTCTATAGACAAATTATATGTGATGAAAGAAAGTTGATTAATATTACAGACTTCTTATATTAATCAAGTTGTATGAATGATAATTATGCACCACTCATAGAAAACATACATCAATTGCAAAATATTATAGCAATTTATTGCTGGTAAATTAAGCCAATATAATTGAATATATTTAGTCACTACAATGAACGGAAATAGTTTTAAAAAAGAACTTGGGAATTAATACAGGAAAAATAGAAAGTAGATTCTTTTTATCATGTAATTTGCTTCAAGTTTGTCAAAAGGTACATTGATTATCCAGTAAAGCCACAGCAATATGAAAGAAAACTATTTCATAAGAAATATCTCATCAGAAGAATAATCAACTAAGAAGCTAAATTATATTTAATTTATTTTATATGATTGGGGCATGAAACAAATGGAATATCATAATGTAGTAAATATAGATTTTACAATTATAAAGCAAAATTAATACAAATTTCTTTCTTTTGTTTAAAGTAAGGGTAAAAAAAAATCTAAAATATCTTTGGCGAGAAATGTCTGAGCAAAATATTAATGTATTGAGCAAAAATACTTTGTAGTACTCAATGTAAGTTACATCTCTTTACACCAAGGTGAATTTAGCTATTCACTTATAGTATAGATAAAAAGAAGAATCAAGTGCGAAGTATTAGTGTCCATAAAACACTCTGAATGTGATGCCTCAGTATGGCCACAGTTCAAATACTAAATCTACTAACATATTGCTTTCAAATTTTGGGGTAGGAGATAAATCGATTTCATCAACTCCCAATGCTCAACTGGTACTTATTTTATGAACTCTGAAAGAATAAAAGGTAAAGTCAGCCATGTTGGAATTTGGACTCAGAACATAAAGACGGACGAAATGCTGCTAAGCTTTTTGCCTGGCATACTAATGAGTCTACCAACTCACTGCCTTTAAAAAAAAAACTACTAAAATATTAGAATAAAGAAAATTATTTCTGAATATTAGCACAAAACTGTAGATTTACATAGGAGGAGGCAATATAGCTGATTTAATTGACCCTCATGCATGACGGCGACATATTTTATCAACACATAGATGCAGAGAAAAATCCATTCTCAGCAGGATTTTAAATCAGAGTGCAGAGGTGTAACATTAAATACAGCATTCATACCTCATTATTCACAATAACAATTTCACCAATACTTTTATTGATATAGTCTACACTGAATAATGGCCATTCCTTTCTGTAACTAGTTTTATTCATTTTGATCATCAGCTTCACCAACTATCATCATCATCATCATCATCATCATCATCATCATCATCATCATCATCATCATCATCATCAACATCATCATGTTTAATATCATTATCATTTACTTGTTTGGCTATTGCTGCAGCTGTTTCTCTCTGTGTGTGTGTGTACATGCATACAAACATACATGCATACATATATATACATACGCATGTATATTTGTTGTGAGTAGCTTCTAATAAAATATATTGGTAACTGAGACACATTAGTGATAACATTTTCTGACCATGTTGTTTTTATATCTTATTTCAGTGAGACTGAAGTGACCAGCACAAGTGGAAAACCATGCTGGGTAATGGTTACCCAGTGAAAAGTTATAGTTTTGGTATTTTGCTTGCTTTCTAAACCTTGCATGATCTCACATCACTAACATAGCTTGAATGTAATTCTTTAGACTTCAATGATTTCTGGCATTTAATCTAGTGATCAGTGTATATACATCGTGTTTTGGTAAACGTACATATACATATATATATATATATATATATATATATATATATATATATGTATATATATATATATATATATATATATATATATATATATATATATATATAAATATATTCTCAAAATTCAAAAGTTCCATTTTTACTTACAAAAGTTATTAAAACTCATTTTCAACGTATTTTAATTTTATTATTGTAAGAGATTCTCAGTTAAATTACATGACTTATACAGTACATTAGAGGTGGGGGGAAGTAACTACTATTATTATTATTATTCATTGCATATTTAGCAACATTATTTCAATTGGTAAAAATTACAAGGAAGTAAAGAACTTTAATTTCAAAAATAAAAGGTAAATATCATCCTGCCATTAAAGAAAAAAATACCTAGTATTAACTTTTGCAAAGACACATTAATTTGATTATTAAATAATATTATATACACTTCAGAAAAACATAAATAACTTCCATTTTATTGTTATTACATTCAGCAATAAGGAGATATTTTAAATAATTTCAATTGGTTATATTTGAATATAAACATATACACAATGCACACACACAAACACACACATACACACTCACACACCCACACACACACATTTATATATTCAACTTGAAGAGGCAAGTAAATTAAAAATGAATAATAGGAAAGAGTTAAAAAACAAAAATGTAGAAATAAAATAATATAATAATAATAATAATAATAATAATAATAATGATAGATTATTGTGATGAATGTAATCTTCAATTCAATTAATGACAATATAGAATTTTATTTGATTGAAATAAAGGAAAAAAAAAAGAAAATGGAAACTAATAATGGAATACTTTGCAGTCACTTGATGTTTTTTCCTTCTCATTCGTGCTGTCTTCTCGTGTGCTAAATCAGTTAAAATATATGGGTTTATTTATGGTATAGTATGGTACTGTTGTAAAACTGATAACCAGATTAAAGTTTTAGGGATGCCTGTGAGGAATACATGCATATTTATTGACGCATGTACACATTCAGATACACTTACAAATTTACTCTCACACACACACACACACAACTTGGAATTATTAGCAGTAACTGGGAGAGTTTCATCAACTTCATTATTGTTAGAGATGACGAGGTGCACAGGTGTAATTTAGTAGAGCTACTTTCAGTTTTAAGAAAAGGTATTTAGTTGGGAAAATACTTTGGTCTTTTGAATAAGCTGCTAGTCTATTGGGAATTTTGCTCACATAAGGAATTTAATTCAATACAGCAAACTAGCTTTACAGTAAGGAATTGTCTGCCTCCATTCTATTTTTTATTCTTTTGTCAAGAGAGAAAAAGGCAGCATCCAAAACTCATTTCACAATCTCTAAGACTGATAAGAGGAAGGACAGTTCTTCTAAAACTGGAGATTTGGCCTGAATGTTTGCAACAGAGTGGACTCTGTTAAAACAACTCAAAGGAACAAAGGTGTTAAACTGAGTGAAGGATTAAGTTTGGAAAGCATGAACAGGAACAATTTCTCTGATAGGCTTCCTCATAATTTTTATCTGCCATATTAGGCTCTGTAAGTCCAAGGTAATGGTAGAAGACACTTGCCCTAGGTATTGCATTGTAGGATCTAAATCAAAAGTACATATGCACAGAGACCACTTCTTCATTTTATGGACATACCTGTATAATGACCATCATATATATTATGATTCTAATGATCTTCTCAGAAGCACTAGCAGCAAAAATGCATGGCTTGGTTTTGACTCAGAGCTGAAACTGGCACCCAAATTTTGTCTTGTCTTGTCTGGAATCTATCACTTACCCGTCAATACTACTTTTACAAACACATTTCATAAACAAGAGTAAAAAAAATTCTTTTACAAGTGTAATTAATTTTTTCCTCTTTACAAATCAATAATATGTTGACAGGTAATATACAGGGATGTAATGTAGAAATGTTAAAGCAGAAAAGATATCGAGTAATAGAAAGCCATATGAGATTGCAAATGACACCCAAAATGTAATAAACTATCTGAGCATAACATTTCATATCAGAGTTCTTGGTAATTGGAAATGCATTAAACAAAACAATACATAATGGCTTTCGATTCTTCCACATGAATGAAGCTTAAACTTGGTATCAATGTTCATATAGAAAAGCTTGTGAAACAAAAAATAAATATAAAATAAATTCCAAAGCTGGATACAGTCTAGTTCACTTCTAATGAAGTAATTCCAATTAAGGAAATGAGGGAAGAAGAGATGGAATCATTGTATTAGGTTGTAATTTTCTTTATTATTCATTCATTTATTTATTTATTTACATAATGGGGCACAGTGATTGAACTGTTAAGGTATAATAGAATTATTATGGTTTAAGAAGTGAAGTTTTAAATCTGATTCCCTTCATTAACATTGTCTCCTTTCACTTAGCACAATATTCTGTTTGCTTTTGTCTATTTCTGTGAATGAGTTTTGGTTGAAAATTATTTTCTCCAAGACCCCAGAAAAATAGTCAACTTGAAGAACAAGGATATTCTTGGAAACATTTTAAACAAGAGATAAATGAAAAAACTAAAATTAAAAAAATAAAGAAGTATCTCAACATTTTCCAATTTAATTGTCTATAAAGACCACAACTTGTCATATTAGAACTACATTTCTCTATTGATTTTAAAGTTAAACACAAGGCCAATTGTTGAAGGACAGAGCTATTAGTTATTTACATCAACTTACTGCATATCACTGGTTCAAATTTGATTGAATTCCAAAGGAATGAAAATAAAAGTTGATCTTAGCAGTATTTCAATTCAAAACTGTATGGGTTGGAAAACACTAATGTTCTACACTACATTATTTTATTATAATAATGATAATAATAATAATAATAATGCATTATAGTGATTATATGAATCGTTATGTATGAGCATGCAAATACAAGATGGACATGCCATAGAAGATTTTAAGATGACAAAAAAATATTATATCAAGGTAAGTCTTACCTTGATATAATATTTTATGACTTTTTTCTGGAAAAACTGCTTAATTTTCTTCAGAAAAAAAATTAAGTTTTATTCCTTTTTTTATATTTAGACTTTGAAATCAAAAATAAAACAATGTGATAAATGACAAGTGATATACTGCAGGTGAAAAAATAGTAAAAAAAAAAAAAGCAATAAATGAGCTTTTTATGGCAAAACTATTAAAAAGACTAAGAACAGAATGGTTAAACATTGAAATTTTATTTTAGCTCATTTGAAAGACGAACTACTTCTAGATCGAATGTTTTTGCTAATAATAAAAGCTTGGTTTACAATTAAACTATATATAGTCAATAAAACATACGTCAGAAAAGAAGCATACTCTAAAGAATAGTGCAGAAAATTATTACAATAAAAATTTTAACTTTGGACATAGAGTTACCAAAGGTTTCATATCCACAAAGCTTGAGCTTTGTGGACAGCTTGTCAGACTCTATACAAAAACAAAAACTTTTAACTTTCTACATTATGGAGATGAGGAAATGCTCAGAAATCAAGATTTAAGACTTAACATATAGAAACGTTAATGAGGACGGATTGTCTCCCCTGAACCAGAGGATAAAACCCTTATAGACCCAAAAAAAGCTTAACCAGCAAATGGGGAGAGCCAATTTTCCAGTTGGTAGCGCTTGAAGTAGACACATTTAGAAAAATCTTCCTTACAACTATTTAACACACTAGGTTTAGTATAGCCCTTAAGAATTTTGTTTTTTTCTTTGATGCAGGTTTTGCAACAGCCACTCCTATTAATATATGGGCCTGAATAATCTATTATTTTCCACCCAATATCACAAGGGGTCCCTTGGAAAAATGATAGATCATCCAGGCCCATATATTAATGGTAGAGGCTATTGCAAAATCTGCATCGTGGAGAGAGCTAAAATTCTTAAGAACTATACTAAACCTGGTGTGTTAAATAGTCATAAAGAAGTTTTTTTCTAAATGTATCCACTTCAAGCCCTACCTACTGGAAAATCGGATCTCTCCATTCGCTGGTTAGGCTTTTTCAGGTCTATAAGGATTGTTTTATCCTCTGGTTTAGGGGAGACAACCTGTCCTCATTAACGTTTTTATATGTTAAGACTTAAATCTCAGTTTCTCAGCATTTCCTCATCTCCATTTTTTTATTTATTTTTTGTCTTTGTATAGAGTCTGAGGAGCTTTGGCTTTGTAGGTATGAAACTTTTGGTAACTATGTCCAAAATTAAAATTTTTGTTGTAATATATATATGTGTGTATATATATATATATATATATATATATATATATATATATATATATATATATATATATATATATATATATATATACATGCACACATACACATTTATATATGTACACACACATATATATTCATAGATGTATATACATATATTTATGTATATATCACAAAAAGACATTTAACTGTAAATACACAGGCATAAATATATATGTATGCAGACCCATGTGCAGACTTTGTGCATATATATAGACACACACACACACACACGCACACACACACAAACACATGTACAAATGTCAGCACATGGATATGCAGAAACACATGACTACAAGCAAAAATCAAGGTGAATTAGCAGCTCTTACAAAGACTAGGTAACAACTAAATCTTACTGGTTACACCCTGTTATTCTGAAAAGGAAGTGACACACCTGATGATGAGTATTTAATTTACAATGCATGAGAAAAAGACTGGATGGCTTGGAATGCTTTTGAGCATAGAGTGATTCAATAAACTGACTTAGAACTACACAACAATCAAGATAACATACACATGTATAAACACTGAGTCATCTACACACATATATATATACATAGACATACACATTCAAACACTACAATTCTCCTACTACTATAAATGATGATATATACATAGAGAAATAAAAGTATCTACAAGTTAAACTTTCAAACTCGAATTTATTAATGATAGCAAGCAAATCTTCAGCTGTACATTTCTATTCCCCCACATCGTTAAACAGTGCCAAAAATTAAAAAAAACAAAACAAATGCAAAATAGCTCTCTTGAGAGAAAGAGAATATTAAAGCAAGAATTGGCTCTAAAATTTTAGTGATAACATTTTTATCCTTGGCAATCTATTCTCATAGCTGTTAGTTGAACAGAAGTCAATGGGTAACAGAGTATAAAATTCCTTGGAATCAAATCCTTAATATCATTCTGGCAAAATGGTCAAGGAAAATAATAAATTTCTCATCCCACCTCCTAATTCTATTGTCTTTTCTGTCTTTTGGTATTTTTCTTTTGTTTTAAATAATTTATGTTTCCTTCTTTTCTCATAACTTTCTTTTATTTTTGGCAGTATTATTTTATTTTTTCCAAAGCCCCTCCTTTACAAAAAAAATGTCTCATTTCTATTGTTGTTGTTATTGTTGTTTTACTGCATTGTTATTTGTTTTTTTTTTCAATTCCTTTCTCTCAGTTTTTTTATTATTATTTTAACTCTTCAATACCTTACATTCCTGTTTTCACTTCTTCACACCATAAAAGTATTTTCACAAAAGTTTGTTCAAAAACTTTTTGTGTAAAGATCTTAAACTGCAGCACATTTAGTATATTCTCTCTACATCTAACCAGCAACAATGACAACAAAAACAAAAAAGGATATTAAAAATATAAATGAATTGAAGGAAAAATGATAAAACAACCTTTACTACAGCTATACACAATAATTGTTCTATATTTATTTATAAAATGTTTATGTTGTATATTCTGGCCTAGGAAGAAAGAGAAAAGGAGAAAAGCGAAGACAAAAAAATATGAGAAAAGGTTGGTAGGGAAAAACAAAGAGAGAAGGGTTGAGAGGAGACATTGCAAAAGAGAATCAATAATGATGAATTAACTATGATTCTCCATGTATATAGCAAGAGGAAATAGATTTTTTTTCTTTCGGGAGGAAAATCTTTTGTACATTTTCCCTTCTGTAGATTTTGCACAGCCTGAAGGGAAACATAAGATAGTTTCTAAAGCCAAAAGGGTTTCTGTTTATATACATATTAAGCAGTTTTTAATTTGATTTTATTTACATTAGAATACTTTCAAAATCAAATATACAATCCTGCCAGAAATAAACTAAGCTGATTAAAGATTAGAGATGGAAAATTCAAGGTTTTTACTTTTTATTATTTGTTTACTTGTTAAAGCACAAATCTCAACTCACTAGAAAATATCAGTCAATGGTTTTAATTTGAATAGTAATTGCATTCTATTTTCAGTAAGAGTGAGATTCTATACCTATGCTTATATCTATAAATATAACACACACACACAAGGTTTATTTCCAAAATCCATCTAGTGGATCTTGAACAGTGGTGTGGTATGGGAGAAGAGTTCTTTGAGGGAAAGGGGTCAATATAGTCATTTACAAGTAGGTCAAAATTCAGCTTTACTCTAGATTATAAGTGTCATTTAGCAAGTTCCAAACAGTTTTTTCATAATCACTGTGAATGGAACTAGAGATGAAATCATATACAGATTTGTAATTTATTAGGTATAAATTCAAACCAGTTTTCCAATTTGATATCTTCCAAATTATGGGCGAGGCTCTTCTAGAATTTCTTGTAATAATTCTTGAGTGTTATGTTCTTTGTGAGCATATACATGTTTCTTTCAAAGGAGATTAGAATCTCTTGTTACATTTAAAAATTAAATTTATAGCCTGTATTAGTATGTTTTCAGGAGAGAGGTGAATACCCACTCCCTGTCTCTGTCCCCACTCCCTGCAGTATCTCAGCACAGAATTTAAAAATATTTAAAATAAAATGTCTTAAATATATACCATCAGATCTTTGATAAATATGCTACCAAACTGTTATATTCAATTAACTCAAACTTCAACACTACTTTATCATATTCTAATGCATCTATGCTTAATGAATATGACAAAACCATTAGATAACAATGCACTAACCTTTGTAATTTCACTGGTACTAGTGACAGTCTGCCACAGATATAATATATCAATGTGTAGTCACTGCTAACAATAAATTTGAAGCTTATTTTAGTATGAACTCAAATCATTTTAAACCAGGCTTTTATTTTCAGATGTATTCCTTTAGGAATCTGACAGAAGCAAAGAAGCTTCTTTAGCTTCATGCATTTCGATGGTTAAGGAGAATTTGATACCCTATCATATAGAACTACATATACCTTATATAGTTAAAGCTTATCTGGAGAACAATAACATCTGTAAGTGTGTGTGCATATAAATATAATATGATGTGATATAATACATACATGTGTATAATTTCCAGAATGTGGAGATAATTCAATGTAAGCCACATACACACTAAATATTTTCATCAGCACAGGTACTTCTTGGTTAGCTCTCTAAACAACTAACATGATCTAATTTCCTTCAAGCTACTCAAGTATGTAGTATCTGCTATTACTGATATATCAGTTTTCAATCTCAGAGAGTTCATTGCAAGTCAGGATTCAAACATCTAGAAACCACAATCAGGCAGTAAACCCTTTGCTGAAGCAGTCTGAGTGCATAATGCATATCTGCAATAATGAAATAAGTTTAATCACACAGGAGGTGTATATAAGCGGGAACCATATCCAGTCTTCAGTCACATATATGGTTGCATAAAAGGTGGAGATAAGTTTGTCTTTGAAAATGATAATAATAATAATAATAATAATAATAAACCAAAGTAATCAAGAAGTGATCTCAAAGTAATCAAGAAGTGATGATATGAGTCAACAGTCATCATATCATCACGCACACAGACACACACACATGCATGCATGCACACACACACGTACAGATAGTTATATGAGTGAGTGTACTTTGTGCATTTTATACAAATGTCAGCACAAAAGAGGTTGCCTGTCCATCATAGGACAGGAGTAAAGGATTGTCTCAACTCAGAGTTTTCTTGTTCCACAACATTACAGAATTTGTGGAGTGCATGATATTGATGTCCCAGCACTGGCAGGATTACTGTGTATCCTGCATGACAAAATTTTATCCTTACTGTTCAATGTTGCTACCTTTTATTCCATGTAACACGATCATGTAACAAGAAAGTGATTGCAAAAGATAAGCTAAGATGGGGTGGGAAAAGGGACCTGAGTATAGAGTGGGAAACAGAATGATTGGGTTGATAGCAAGATGATGGAAGAGGAAGAAGAATGAGGGATACAGTCTTGGTACAGAGTAAAGAAAGTGAGAGGGATGGATAGTTATGAAAGGCTACAGTTCAATATACACACACACACATGCATTAGATACATGGTAGAATGGTAGTTATGCACAATCATACATAATGTATGCAAAAGAACAATATTCACATTATAGTTAATGCCTTGATATATACTTTTCCTAATATTCTCATAAGTTTAAAGTTTCTGTAATCTTTCATATTTATGTGAAGATTCTTATAATGTATCCTTTTGTGGCTGAACATTCTTTATAAGGCTAAATCTCGACTTGAAATTCAACTGAAAGATACAGATATGTTTTGTGCAAAACAATGTTTTCAAGCTGCTGTAAACTTATGGTTTAATATATGGTAGTAGCCTAGACTCTTAACCTTTTAATTACTGTGCCTCTTTACTACTTAGAACTGCAAAGTTCACTTCATAATATTCTTTTTACATAACACCTTTATTTATTATGTATTTCTCTTCATATACACTTAAAACAAATTTTTTAACAGTTAATCAGAAGTTAGCTAGACTGTTACTTATTTACTATTCACTATATCTGAAAAGCTTCAACAAAACCTTTGTGGTTCACTTACTTAGAGAATAAGAATAAATTAAGAAAACCATTTATACACAACCTTACATGAAGACACATACTTCAATAGGAATGTATATAAAGTGAGGAGAGTTTTTGTGAAGGATTTCAAAATACAGCATTATATAAATGGCAATGGTATATTCTATTTGGATTCAGAAGGGAAACAGTCATCAAAATTCTCATAATAATAGAAAGACTTATTTTATTCAACACCTTATTTCTTTTATCATTATTATTATCATTATTATTATTATTATCATTATTATTATTATTATTATTCCAATCTAAGAGCATCTGCATTCAATATGTATCAAACTGTTTGAACTAGAATCTATCTAGAAGATTTCTATAGAGACACATAAGTAATTTCCTTATAGCAAACACACACACATGTATACTACTACTACTACTACTACTACTACTACTACTACTACTACTACTAACAACAACAACAACAACAACAACAACAACGGCAATAACAGCAATAATAATAATAACAATAATAGGAAACTACATCTAAGTTTCACTCTCATCTTAATCCATTATTTCAAAAATTATTTGCCAGAAACAGTATTTTCATACATTTTCTTCTTTTAAAACTTGCTTATTTTCATCGTTACTTTCTTTATGTTCAATAACAGCAACTGCATTTAATGTGTGAGAGTGTAAATGTAAAAAAAAATAAAAACTAAAGCAAATAAAAAAAAAAAAAATTTTTTAAACAGGATACATATTGCAAAAGAGTTTATAGCTGCTGTCGTGGATATTCTACATATGTCATGAAGTAATTTCTTCTTTGCTTCTCTGAATGCTATTATGCAATTGGTTGGATCAAAGGATTAATGATGATATGTTTTGGCAATAAATATGAATTGTTGAATTCCCTTAGAGACTATATTTTTTGTCAAAATGCATACAATTTGTTAGTAAATAAAGCATTATTCATATTTTTATCTTTTATTTTTAATTATGTTTATCCTCTTTTTAAGGGAAGAAGTAACCTATTTTAAGATTAGAAAAAAAATTTGGCAATTCTTTAACCACAATATATTTATATTCAAGATTATTTATATCTTGATAGAAATAAAAATGTTCACAGCACCTTTGTAAGACATAAATAGCATAAATAGGAAGCTATATAGCAAGTGTTAATAACAGCATTCATTCCTCTCATTATTCCGTTGTCTTGACTATGCAGTTCACACCAGAAATGCAGGATTAAATTGTAACTATTCTGATGGCTTTTACATGCAGCTTTATAAATCAGATATGATATTGATTGAGGTGAATATTGTATTGTGAAATCTGAATTTAAAGAAATCAATATCAGTTAATGTACCTATTGATAAATTTCTTTTTATACAATAGCCCTAATGTAATATCTTGCATATAACGTAATGCCCTTTGATGTGTGTTAGCCACATGTGGAGTTTTCATTAGTCAATAAAACTGCAACCCACTGTTTAATAGCGATTTTGGTGCAGTAATCAGTAACTGATGAAAGAATACTTCCCTCACAAATTTAAACAATTTATTTCCTTTCTATAATTGGAGAT
>NC_142931.1:67125130-67155130 GCF_046866305.1 Octopus bimaculoides | reverse complement strand
ATTTTCAGCATATCAATATTAATGCATAAAAATGTATATTTTAATACATCAATAATATATTTTGATATAAACTGTAATACAACTATGCTAATATATATATATATATAAATAAATTAATGTATGGAGATAGATGTAAATGTGTTTTAAACATTCTTTTACATACAAATAATACAAAAATATTGTCTATGAAATGAAAAACTTCTAGAAGAATTGATATTAGATTCCTTTCTAAATTAAAACTATTTTTGCTTATGCTATACAAGACATTTTATGTATATCGTAACCATACAACCATTTGTTAAATATTAATAAGTTTTCAAGCCCAATCATAGCTGAGATATTAGAGTGATTTATCAGTGCAAGTTATCATTTTTTTCTTAAAAAGAAATGTGCATTGTTTTCTTGCTTCACATTAATTTTTTGTTACAATTGCTTCAATAGTTTTATTTTTATTGCTAAAACAGTTGAGTTGTTTTTTGCTGCTGAATGCTCTTCCTTCTACTCATTCAGCAGTAAATTAAGAATGAGAGGCTTTATTTAATTTTTTTTTTTTTTATTGGGCTAGGGTTTCTCAGTCAGGAATTTTGGAACAAGTTTATTAAGTACCTTGCTCAGAGGCTCACTTTTTTGTGTTAAGATTGAAATTTATGACTATGTGATAAGTAGTCTAGTTTGATTTAAACAGAAATAATTGGATGTGAATGAAGCAAATATCTCTCCACAAGATAACTGACATCTAGTGATACAGTGATTTTATTTTCATTAGATTTTTTTCTTCTTGAAGCTTACATATGTCCCATTATACCAAATAAAAATCCTTCACTATGTGATGTTGCAAAGATAGATTTACGAGTTTCATAGAATTTGAATGTCTGTATGCCATATGTTGGTTTAATGGATCATAATAGTAAGAGGCAAATAAAAGGAAAGAAAAAGGAAACTTATACATCCTTTTTCATGCTGATGGGAGTTTGATATGTTGCATTTCCTGTAACAGGCAAGATTTATTGGTGGTGCCTTTCATAGTATTAATTGCCTAATTACTGGAATGGGAGGGACTAGAATCTAGTTTGCGTTCAATGTGAGCAAATGCACATACATGTAATGTACTTTGGTATGTATTGTTAAATCATTAATCATTTTGTTAAATCATTAATCATATTGAGAATTGAATTTTTGTCCCCCATATTTACACTTGACAAAAATAAACAAAACAAAACGAAAAACAAAACCAAACCAAACACATCCCACTTTGAAACATCCACATTAAATCAATAAAGCTTTTATTGTGTAATATGGTGGTATGGGGGAAGGAAAACCATACTCAAACAAACTAAATAAATGTTACATATGTTTTATAGCTATACATTAACTAGAAAAACAG
The DNA here is from genome assembly GCF_046866305.1 of Octopus bimaculoides. Taxonomy (NCBI): domain Eukaryota; kingdom Metazoa; phylum Mollusca; class Cephalopoda; order Octopoda; family Octopodidae; genus Octopus; species Octopus bimaculoides. Next base: position 67,153,746 of record NC_142931.1, on the reverse strand, counting down.
CTGAGTGCCCAATATGATTTATGCCACCTTGTGCAAGCACTTCATTAGTACGCAAATTAAGTTGCTTAACTGGAATCCATTTTGAGTATTAAATAGGATTGATTCTATTTAACTATGATGATTGCATATAAACTATTGTTTTCCTCATTTTACACACTGATGCACAAATAGTTACAGAACTTTTATATATACAAACACACACAACTGTGTGTGTGTGTATATATATTATATGGTGTAGATGTTGTTAAGTAGTGATGAAGTTTGTTTGCAGCCATAAGATTCAATCTACATTTGCTACAACTGCGTGGTACCTTTGCCAAGTTTCTTTCACTATAGCTTTGCCCAATGCTTCGTGAATAGAACTTTGTAAGTGGAATATGTGTGGAGGTCTATTGTGTGTGTGCGTGTGTGTGTGTGTGTGTGTGTATATGCATGTGTGTTTAAAACTGTAAAATGATGTATTGACTTGTGCCTATTTGTAACAAAATGTAATTCAGTCATTAGGTAAATAAATATCTATGAAATAAATACAAGACTGAGTACAGTGATTGATAAAAGCAACTAAAACTCACGAAAGTGGTGCCCTTACATATCTATATCATCATAAACATCATCATTTAACATTCATTTTCCATGCTGGTACAGGCTGTATGTATATATATATATATATATATATATATATATATATATATATATTATTTAATAAACACAATAAAAGTTTTTATGTGTAACTATCAGTTTCTTGAAATGAAAACATGCCAGACAGTATTTTTCAACATGTCTAGTGCCATAGTGCAATCTTCAGGCACTTCTCACATAGCATAACAAGCTAAAATAGGATGGTAGGATGAGGGAAAAGAACAGGAAAAGGTGAGAAAGAAGTAGATATGAGGTGGAAGTTTAAAAAGGCAGAAAACAAAAACAAAAGAAAGCAGAAAGAAGTAAAAGGGATTCAATAGAGTTATTTCCCCTTTGGCAGTAAAATATAAGGCTGAAAATATGGTGGTATAGCTAATCAATTCAGAGAGGGTGGTACTTTCCAATTGATCCACAGGAACTTAGCCACATGTTTACAACCACTGAAAATATTGGATCTAGAATTCAGCAGTATGGTAGAGTTCTTAGATATGAAAAGAATCCGAGTTCTTTCAGCTATGCATAGCTTATATTTTTTGCTCTGTTGACAAATGGTGTGGATTTTTAAACTATTTTCCAATTTTTCACATGTGCTGTGACATTAGATTTCAAATCCTATCTGTGGCTAGCCAACTTAGTAGCTTTATTTTAGTCCCAGTGTTGGATGGAAGATATGTGGTTGGGATATTTTTAACTTTCATATACATATACAGACACACACATACATATATACATACATATATGTATATATATTTTTAGTATACACATAGTAATTAGCAATTTAATAATAATAATAATAATAATAATAATGAATTATGTATTAGGCTAAAGTCTCTTCTTTTGCTTAAGAAATGTAAGGAAAAGCTGAACCACTACAATATTACAAGTTCATATTCCATGGTTACTGTACTTCAATTTGAAACTTACAATCTTAAATTCTGTGTGAAGGAAATATTTTACCTTTTTATTTACTCATCATTTAAACAGCTTTCTAAGTATGTTTGCAGTTAAATATTTCATTCAATCAATATTAATTAAAAGCTAAGTCAACAATTGCAGAAAATACACCAAACACTGCTGCTTTCCCAATTAGATATTGTCGTCTCTTGATCTAACAAGCTTAATTCTTTGTTTATTCTTTTGTTAAATTGATAAATTAATTCCAATTGAAATATAATTAAAATCTGAGATTAAAAAGTATATATTTTCTTAGTATTTCCTTTTCTTATACTTATTAAAACTCAACTGACCCATAAAAAAATTTTGTTATAGTTAATAAATAAAGAATTCCAATAACTAAAATCCTAATTATTCTATGCCCACATACACGTGTGTGTGTGTATTAGCTATGAAAGAAAACATAGCTATATTTGATCATGTACAACAACATGAAATGTAATGAAATACCAGTAAATATTGGATTTTATTTTTTTTTTAAATTGATATTTAGTTTTCAATAAATTAAAGAAAAAATATTTAAGCTCTAATTGAAATTTAAACCAGTCACGAACTAGAACTTAACTGCACTCAGTTTTACTAAAGCAAAACCATTAAATATCCCACACTTTGGTCTAGCACAACACCAATATTTCTGTTTAAAGTACATCACTGCATTGCTGCCGGACAATTAATGTCTGTCTGGAATGTAAATTGTTAAATGAAAAGGAAAAAAAGCAATGAATTTCTAAAAGAGAGATATGAAAATTTAATATGTAGGGGATACTACTTATTAATTCCAGCTTTGTTTATACTTACATTCAAGATATCACAGAAGGAAATTTAATTTTCATTTTTCTTCTCCCTTCTATACATTAAAATAAGAATACTTAGGTTCTTCAAGTATTTGAGGATATATCTATAAAAGAAAGAGAAATATGAAATAAATAAATATAATTCAAAAATAAAGAAACAGATAAAAACAATTATTTAGAATTCATTTCCAGAATTAATTCAAGATGGGCATACCAGGAAGTTAATTTAGAGTTCACCAAAATATATTTGGACACACACACACACACACACACACACACACACACACACACACACACACACACAACACACACACACACACACACACACACACACACACACACACACACACACACACACACACACATTTCAGAATTAATTAAAGGATTATTTCTTTCAATAAATACGATATTATTTTGAGAAAATGAAATTTATTAAAAATTTTGCATCAATAGCAATATAATATACATATATATATATATATATATATATATATATATATATATATATATATATATATATATATGCAAATAAATATGAATTTTTCTATGTGCATATACGTGTGAGTGAACATGTGTTTGTGTGTATGTGTGGTGACAGTCAACTTATCTCCAAATATGACCACTTCTTAGAGAATGCTGCCCCATTTTTTATGAGCAGATGTAATTGAGGATATTGCAGCACAGACAACATAAGAAACACAATTGCATCCACCTAAAATACAAACTCCATATGCTTTTTACAGAACCTAAGAGCTTTCATTATGACAGACCTAGGTGATACTCCAATCATTCCAAACAACAATGACCAATTTTGAGAAGTCTTTTGCTCATTTGGGTTTCTATAAAGTTCCTGTATTTAAAATTGATTATAGTGAATGAAACATGCACAGAGCTATATTCCATTTCCAGGAAATATTTTTCCTTTTCATGGTCCAATATAGATTTTGGATGGCCAGAAACTGAGCAGGCCTCAGATTTTACATCGCATTATCCTTCTCATAGACAGATCATTCAAACTAGAACTGGTGGACATTATAAACTGGCCTTACAATGCAAATATTCACAATCTTAATTATTTCCATGCCACCTTACACTACTGTTAGCTGTTCATGACCTTGTGTTGAGTTACATCTGTCCTTTTGACAAATCTTGCATCTGAACTGCTGGATTTGTTCTCAAAAAAAAATCCTCATTAGGTTAAACCTGTTGTGTTTTACTAGGTGTACTAGATTATATATTAGCAATTGCATTGAGAATTACATAACATATATTCACATATGCAACAGATATACATAAGTATATACATGTATACACACATACACACACACATGCGCACACCCCCCCATGACCCCACACACACTCACATATTTATGATGATGATGATATATTTTATATATATATATATAAACATCCATGCCAAAGCTGCCCTTTAACTTGCTGGATCCTATCATATTGTCTGACCCATGCCAGCATGGGAAAGCAGAAATTAATTGATGATAATGAGAATGCTGATGATGATACACACATGGAGCATTTCCATAGGAAAAAGTCTTTAAGAAATGGCATTAAGACTGTTGTTCTCGCATCTATAACTGGATGCCTGTTCAAACATTAACAACTAAATCAGAGTTAACAACTGTACTTCTTTTCCACTACGTTTATTTATGAATGCATAGAATTACGCTTTAACTCTGAACATTGTTTTTCTAGGTGACTTTAAACTTAGAACATTCAAAACAACTCTTACAATGATTTATTGCATTTCTTGACAAAAGATGTTTAATTTCTGTGGCAATATTGTAAGATACACTAATTTGTAATGGGTATCATCTTACATATAAATAAATGTCTATTTAGCAATAGGAAAATGACAAAAGAAAAATACAAGCATATTCTACAATTTTGCATAATGGTTAGTTAACAGAAAATCTATGAAACACTTTGAAATTACAGTTGCATTGTAATATTTTATTTTCATCATTAGAGTTGTTATTGTTAATTGATGATAGATCTGAAAGTTGATGCAATATGTTATTTGTTAGGAATATGTTCTAAATTTGAAAGGATTTTTCCCCCTTCAATACATTTAATAGTTACTAGACAAATCAGCTAACACAATTGAACTCAAAAAAATCTTCTGCCACTAATCATTTTCTTTCTCTCTCTCTCTCTCTCTCTCTCTCTTTCTGTCACTTTCTGTATATGTATATACACAACATACATACAAGCAGATTCATATATATATAAGTATATATATCAAGCTATTGATACTCATACTCAAAGAAACACGCAAAAGACAAAGACATCTAACATATTAAATGGGTTATCTCAGTCCTGCTACATAGACATAAAAAATTAAATCATCATATTGCAATAATTCTAGATGACTTGGAAACCAACTATTAACATTTTATGAAATTTTCCTACTTTTGTATGTGGTTTAATTTAGGAAATTATATTTAAAAATTATTAATACTGTTAGATATTTTCAATATGAAAATCTGTATGAAAGAGTCCTTTTCTGTCTTTGTCCTAAAATTTCTTTGTATTAATATATCAATATATGTCTGTACTCATAGTAGGTTAGATACTGAATAGAATCTATACATTTAAAGACTACTTTGTAAATAATTATGGCATTTTTATCAATAGTAATGTTTAGAAATCATGAAGATACAAATAGAATTGGATCAAACAGTTTAAACTTTGTTTTACATTTAATAATATTTCTCCTGAGTTACCAAATAATTTCAATTTTGATTGAGACCATTTGTTCCCTAATTAATTTTGTTAGATTATTGTGAGGAACAGAGACTGAAAATTACTTTGAAATCTAAATTGATGATAATAAATAAATTAATACTTCAAATAATTCTCTTTCTCAAAAATTAGAGAACCAATCAATTCTTCTATAAATTTGACATTACCAAATATAGGTGATTAGTAATGTATCATTTAAATCACTTTCAAATAATGTAATAGTTTATTTGATAATTTTATGGAAGTGGGGTTAGTTTTTTTTATTTAAATTTTTCAATAAAATAGATGAGTAAAAACATGGAGTATGAATAGTTTTATTTGTTTCAAAATTTATCTTGAGTAATATAGCTTTAACCCTACTGAATTCTCAAAGTGAGGAATGCAAAATTACATCAGCATATCTATAATTTTTGACTAGATAATAACACATTGGGCAAACAGTTACTAATGGATCATAAGTTCAAATCCACTCAAGGCATATTGCTAGCTGTGTAAACAAACATGACGCTTCATTCAATGCAACACTCCTTAGAAAGTTGATGAAAATCACTTCACTCCGTTCATAAATTAGAGTAATTAATAAGGCTAAAGACCAAATTCTAGTTTCTACAGTGTTAAAAGATGAAGAGCAATTAATTTATCACAGATAACCTTTGCAGCCACATCTCTCTGAAGTCACTCCATACTACATAATATAGTTTTACATACACTAAGTTAGAAATAAAGACAGAACAGATTTGATGATAATATCTGCTCAAACAAGACCGATGTAGGAGTTAAACAAGGACAATAACAGAAACAAACACTTTGAAATTTATATTTTTGTCCTTTAAATATCTGTAAATATTTACAAGAAGGCTACTTTCTCTTCTTTAACAAGATTCATTCACACTTGTATACATGAGAATATACTTAATTTTCCTACCATACTTCCTAGAGTACAATTTGTCATACACTAAAACAGCATACAGTTTAGTGTTATCTAATCAGAATTAGAGAGAACAAATCAGACGTATCGTTGTTCCAATCTTTAAAACATTAGTTGTCTATCTTGAGATAGCAAGTGTTTCTTCCATCTATTTTGAGTCAGTTCTTCTATTTCCACTTCACCTATCTACTTCCTTTTTTCATTTCTTTTTTTTTTTATCGGTCTTTCAGAGTTTATTATCCATGGCCATTTCACAAATGAGGGGTAAAAAATTTCATGCTGCAATGTTTAATAAAGCCTAAAGTTGAGAGAACTCACAGGTAGAAATTTTAATAGACATAAGCAAATAGACAAGGTGTAAAATAAGACTTAAATTATATTTTTCTTTTCTTCTTTTGGAATAATAGTATAAATTTTATTTTTCAATGTCAGAAATCTATTTGGTATATTCAGTTAGAATACTCCTTTCATAAATTAGAGTAATTAATAAGGCTAAAGACCAAATTCTAGTTTCTACAGTGTTAAAAGATGAAGAGCAATTAATTTATCACAGATAACCTTTGCAGTAAAAAAAAGTTTGTTAAAAAAAAGGCAATGTAGAATTAATTACCTTGTTCAGAAACAATGAAACACATAATTGATTTATAATCAGAACTCAGGAGCTACACATCCCTTGTAGATCTATTTGAATTAAATTTCAAACTGCGTATTTAACACACACGTACACTTGTTTACATGTATGCACACACATGCATACAAATATGTACGTGTTTGTATAAATATGTTTTAGTGTGTATTTGTTAAATTAAGAATTGTGTGTGCAATAAAATGTATTTTGTTGGACTCACAGTTTGTAATAAAGCATATTAAAACTTTGACCTAATACTATGAGGTATTCATTCTTGTAGCTTATATTCCTATGTACAAATAACCAAATGACCACAAGACTTATCTGTGTGTGTGTGTGTGTGTGTGTGTAAGACTTTGGTTTGTTTTTTATCTTAGTAAAGTTAAAAGAATAGGAAGACATTTTATATAAGTGAATTTGAATTTTGTTGTACATGTCACGAAGCAGAACATGTTATATCATGAGATCTATAGATTCTATTTTTGGTAATTGTAAAAAATTACACTAGTCTCCAGCCTTTGATAAGCTATATTTTTTTAATAAGTAATACACAGTGCACACACACACACACACACACACACACACACACACACACACACGTACTCAAACACATTTCTATGTTTTTACTACTCTTATATATTACTTCACTGAAAAAAAGATTCATTACCATAAGTCTTTTCTGATAAGTATGCAGTTATCTATTTACATCTATAGATGAAAGAAAAATAACAGAAAATATACTTTTTTTGTAATAGCAACTTCTGATTATATAATAAATCATTTTAATAGAAATTTTATAATTATCACTGAGATTTTAGAACAAGCAGTAAATTTTAATTCTAGCTTACCACTTTAAATCAGTAAACAACAAGGCTTATAAGAATCTGAAATAAAGAAAGACGAAAATTAATCTTGGCATACAATGTAATTTCCAAAAACACATAGGCACACACATACACATAGACATCTATAGTCATAAGGAAATAAATATTTATATTACCGACAAAATTTCTAGAAAAGTTATACAGTTTCATATATGTATGTATAAAATCTCATATATATGTACAAACTTCAAATGTCTCAGAGGATTAACACACATGGATGATGTTTAATCAAAGCTTTGTTTTGTATGAGCTACCCATGTGTAGACTTTAAAAAAAAATTAAGATTAAAATCTGTCTGATTTTCTTTTATTTTTTGTTTTAATAACAAAACATACTATTATTGAGGTCTTGGTTCATAAGCATGATATAACTATTTTATTGTTCTGTTGAACCACTTTGCTTTATTACAGATTTCTGCTGGAGAAGTATTAGCTATGTATTACTCTAATAAAACAGAAAATACATATAACTTAATAGATCTATACAATATCAATATAAAAATATGATATCTATATATAAATTTTGTGTGAGAGTAATTGACCAAAACAAAACAAAAGGAAAAGAATGAAATATTAAATAAAAGGCACCAATCATTCATCTTATCTTAGCATTTACTCTAATAAACAAAAAGACCATCTTTTATGTTTTTTTTTTGTTTTTTTTGGGGGGAGTGGGGGTTGTTAATTATTATTCATAAATTAGATATTTCAAAGCAATTTGACTGAAGTTGAGAATGGTAACTTTGCTATCTTATATTTTTAGTAAACTCCAAACGCTTCAATAAACAGATATAAAATTGATTGAAAATAAATTTTATTGATTTTTAATCTAAATTTATTGATAAATGGTCTTACTATATTAATTCTTTTTCTTTTCACTGAAAGAATATTCATTCTCCCCCAGCATTAACTCAATTAAAACAATAATACCAATATACATATATATATATATATATATAAATATATATATATATATATAATGTTAGAACAATGTAAGTAAATTTACGAGAGAAGTATATCATTGATAGATTTGAAACCAGAACTTCCCTGTATCTGATATTAGATAATGTGTCATTTACATTAAAAGCTTTGTTAATCTATAATTCCTTATTAAATATTATTCTGTGCAGAGATGTTGATTTTGGTGGAAACTGAACTGGCAATGGAAAGATATTACACTAAATAATGTTAAGCATCTATTTTATTGCGATAATGTTACCACCAACCCAAGTAACATAATAATGATAATAACTCCCTTAACTTACAACCTATCTCTGCCACGAAAGCAGCAGGAAAATGTAACACAAATCAGACAAAGACAAGGAATAACAATACTAGAAGATATATAAATACATCTAGATTCAAAACAAGAGGAAGAGAACTTAATATGTAAAGCAGGGTGCATAATTTTTATTTGCAAAGGTTGCTACAGGAGTCACTCAAAGATTTAATGTTTCATGCCAAAGCAGTTATCAAACTAAGTGTTTGACAAATGCTTTGGCAAGAAGCCCTCAGCCCTTCAGCAATATCTGTAGTATTCCCAGCAAATAAAAAAAGAAAACATTATGCATATGCTTGCATGCATGTGTGTTTAGGTATGTATATGTTATATATGCATAAAGTAAAGTTTTCAATATGTGTACATATCTAGGGAAAGAAAATGCAAAGTTATAGAATATGTAACAGAGGATGCTTTAAGTTATACAAATTAATAAATGTATTTTCTGTAAGATTATATTTATATCTTGTTCTTACAGATTTTCTTCCCTCCACATATCTTTTTAATGCAGAAACTAACCAAGTAATTTTCACTCCAACAATAAATGTCAATACTTATATAAATTTTACAGTTTAAATCCATCATCATCACCATAATACTACTAATAATAATAATTATTATTATTATCATTATTATTATTATTATTATAACAATGATGATGTAGTAAGGACAGTAAATGTCCACCAATCTGAAATATTTCACGAATCAATTCTCCAACTGCAATATTAAGATGAATAACTGCAATATTGAGATGAATAACTGATAAATAAGTGTGTGTGTGTGTGTGTGTGTGTGTGTGTGTGTGTGTGTGTGTGTTGAGAGAGAGAGTGATTGATAGATAGCTAGTCAGAGAGAGAGAGAGAGAGGGAGTGTGTGTGATTGATAGATAGGGAGAGAGAGAGAGGGGAGGGAGGGAGGGAGGGAGGGAGAAAGTGTAAGATAGCTAGATAAATATATACACCAATACTGTTTGTCTACATTATTCTTCTAATAAATGTGGTCACTCAACATGTTAGAAATAGAAGTCAAACATCTCTTGTCATACTCTCCCATTTTTAAAATTAGAAAGAAAATGTAATATACTATGTAGTCAAAAATACGTTATGATAGGATAAATGAAATAACAGTTGAAACGTTTTTGATCAAAGGAATGCTTGATCATGGCTGACAAGGTAAACTAAATCACCAAACTTACAAACCAATAAATAAGCTTCTAATGATTTCTTGACCTGATAGAAATAGCAGTCAAGTTTCCTTTTGGTTTTACCCTACCATTAGAGCATATGTTATATATAAGACTGCAATACAGCAATAAATAAATGATGCTTGGAAAAAATATGTGGGACAATCATGGTCAATATACTTCTGATCAAAGGTTGGTTGAATCAAGGCTGAACTGGGATTAAATAAACAACTTCAAAGTCTCAAATAATCAGAACTACAAGATGATAATATGAACACATGTCACTTAGATACTTTCTTTCTATAAAAAAACTTATGATGAGATTATAATTTCCTCACTAAAATATCATACTTTCTTTTTTTCTTTCTTAAATGGTTAGAATAATACAGCAACATTAAATTATCAAATAACAAGTTCTAACAATTTAAGAAAATATGAGCTTATAAAGAGTTATCAAAATTAGATCAACATGGAAGAATGAATGTAAAAGCTTTAAAAATGTTAGTATTTTAACAAGCAGAATATTACAATAGACAAACTGACTTCTTGAGAACAAAGACAAGTATTAAGGCACATAAAAATGGTATGATCTGAGTTGACTTTTAAGGTTATGATAATAATCAGTCTCCAAACTCTTGTTAAATAATCTCAGTTCTTAGAGAGTTACAAATTTATGTTAGAAAAGCTTTGAATGGCATGCACAGAAAGCTTAAAGTGTAAAAACCACTATGGTAGTCCTTTGAAATTCCGAATATAAATATATAGTAATTTTTACACAATTAGAAAGATTTATTTCTAATTTCTAATTTTGGCACAAGGCCAGTAATTTGAGGCACAAGTCAACTACATCAAGCCCCCGCCCCCAGTACTTTGACTGGTGCTTTTATTTTATTGACCCCAAAATGATGGAAGGCAACACTCACCTTGGCAAGATATGAACTCAGAACATGAAAAATGAGTAAAAATGCTGTGAAACATTTTGCTTGCCATGCTAATTATTCTGCCAGCTCACTGCCAAATTAATAATAATAATAATAATTAATAATAATAATAATAATAATAATAATAATAATAATAATAATAATAATAATAATAATAAACAACTAAGTTCAAAGAAGGTGTGAAGTTAAAGAATGAATAATAACACAAGCATTATTTGAGGTGACAAACATCTTAATAAGGTTAGCAACATGTAACACCATTAAATATTCAACAAATTTTCAATACCTGCAATAAGGTTTCTGCTTTTATTTTTTAACTTAATCACTTTCATTATGTAACTTCCAATAATTTGCATGAAATGCATCACTGTATTGCAACAAATTAACTTCCAAGAAGCTTTGTAACTTAGGAAGAGTTAAAACATTATTACAAGTACAAAGGTCTTGTTGGCATATATGTAATATGACTATTGAATGATGTAAGCTATATACAACAATCCATCATGCATGGTATGCCTGTTCTTATAAGTGTGAGGATTTTGGATAACATGCCCTATTAGTTGGAGTTTAATCAGTTCATTTTCATATGCTGAATATAAATCGGGGTTCATATAACTTTATTCATTCTATAGCTTTCCATACTATTTCATTCACTAAATCCTTTTTGATTCCATTGAATCCATTTAATTTAAGCTGACATGCAACAGTAATGAAAAACTTGAAATTAAATATATATATATATAAACTAATAAATAAAGTAAATCGTTCACTAAAATAAATAAAGAAAGAAAATAAAATAAAATAGAAACTGCACTAAAAAACAACACAAAATCTTTTTAAATGAGTTAAATGACATTTTTACCTTCGGACATGCAGCTAAATACTTATTTACAAATACATATAAATACAAATAATCTTACAATTCAAACAACTTCAGTTAATAGAAGTTTATCAAATAAATTGGTGATGAATAAGTCCATCTTTGACTCCTGCATTTTCTTTTTAATCAAATGTGTGAACAAATAGTTTACCAAACGAATTTCAGGCTGTATCCACAATGACTATATATATATATATATATATATATATATATATATATATATATATATATATATATATATATAACATACATATATATCTATGTGTTAGAATGTACATATAAAAATGTATGTGGTATATGTATATATTTATCACATGCATACAACATACAAATGTATATGTATCAATACATGCATGTGTGTGTATGTGTATATATGAACTTTTATGCTTATAATTTAATTGCTTCCTAAAGGTCTATGCACTTTCATGCCTGCAGTATTTTAGTTTTATATATATATATATATATATATATATATATATATATATATATGTATATGTGTATGTATGTGCGTATGTATGCATATATATATATATTTGTGTGAGAGTTTTCCAAATGGCATGCAATTCAACTTTTTATCTTTTTGGGGTTCAACAAAGGGAGACAACCCACATCATCGCACTTATTCAAAAGCAATGTTAAGAAATTATTATTACTAGCTACATAACATAGCTTAGAATTCAATCGTTAGGAAGATGTTGCCCTCTCAATTATAGCTTAACGCTCAGTTTATTTGATAAAATTATAACAAAACTAGTTACATAGCTCATACACTCCAGCAGAGTATTATTCTTTGCCAAACAAACAAAATATTTTCAATAAAGGCAAAATACATTCACTTTAGTTGCTATTCTTTACAAGTTATGCTGAATTTTAAAGCTATTTACTCTAAGAAAGTCATGTTATCAATATAAAAATTTAGAATTACAATTAACAATATAATCTGTGGTATTTCTTTTTTATTTTCTACTTTATTATAAGTTGTTAATATAATAAAATTTATTATTGAGCTAAATGAAAATAGCAAACAAAGAAAAGTTAGATACAGAAAGAAAAACTGCAACATTCATTAGATTTTGAATCATTACAATAGTTTTCTAGAAAGTATGGAATACAAAAATGGTCAAAGCATGTTTGCATTTCTTTCTTATTGAATTAATTTAAATCCAAAAACAAATTCCCCTTCGGAGATTCATTTAGGAAATGCAATAGTTGTTGTTGTTGAGCTTAAACCTTATGATAAGGGTTTAGTTTTATGTCAATAATTTATTTAGGAAAACACAACAATAGAAAATAGCTGATAATTATATTTTGGCAGAACTATTTTCAAATTGCAAGAATACAAATTTTTCATTTGCACCAGTCACACAGCAACATGTTAGATTATATCTATATATATATATATATATATATATATATATATATATATGCTGATAGATTAATATATGGGTTGATATGTAATATTTAGTGAAAAAACTGTGATTAACACATAGGAAAGAAAATCACATTGGAATCTATATTAAATTTTAAAATCTTATTTAAATGATCACAATATTTTGAATAAAATGTAATACAAATAAGAAAGTAGACAATATTGTGAAGTTTGTGTAAGAATAGGGCAACAGGTAAAATTGCAAGCACTTTAGCAAGGTCTTTCAATAGATTACAAATCGTAAATTGTATTTTCTTCAAATTCCTGTCTTCCCTTTGGCCATTTGTAAATGATAAAAGGTTGACTGCATGTCCATCTGCTCATGAGTTAATGTTGATGTACTAGGATATGAAAATTCTGAAGTTCACTTTGGCTATCCTGCTTTGCCAGAAGATTGTAACAGAATGATATGCTTGTGACCAATCGAAGGCACTCTTGGGTGCTGGTGTGGAGTCGTGGATACTGCTGGAACCATTTATGCAAGACTGGACAATGGCCTAGGTGAGTTTCTTCTCCGAAAGGGTTGAAAAATAATATTATATCTCTTTCTATGTTTAATGGCAGTAACCACAGCCATTGAGAATTTTTTTTTTTTTACTAAGGCATGGTTATTGCAAGTTGTAAATATATTTCATCTAAATAATTATGCATAAATTATAATAAATAATCATATTCTTTGTTTTAAAACACATCCATCTCTATGTCAGTAGCCTCATATATTTATATGTATTCGCTTCTATACATTACCTTTTGTTGGATTTAGATTCAAGGAAAGGGTTCAAAATTATTTATAGCTACAGATTAGATTTTAAAAAAAACACACACACAACAGTTAGGAATATGTTGAATAAAAGATTAATTTAAGTGGTTATTGTTCACTAAAGAATATAAACTTCATCTGAAATATCAAAAGTCAATTTTAATACAAACTGTAATCATCATCTAAGAACTGTAGACAAGAAATATATTTCATGTATATGTATGCCTTTCCGTTATTTGCTTGTATAAATTAATATATATGTATATGAAGGGAGAGCAGTGTCTTTTCTTTTATAAATTTGTCCCTAGTTTATGTATGTATGTATGTATGTATGTATGTACGTATGTGTGAGTGTACATAAAAAAGTGTGTACATTCTGTGTGTGTGTACCAAAAGAAAATGAATATATACTATATTAGCTTTTTATCTTGCAACACAACTTCATAAACGTAATATATCTTTATCATTTTCTCCAAATTATTTCCATTTTTAATACAATGTACATAAATAAACAGAAACAGACAAACACACACAGACACACACACAAATGCATATATATAAAGAGAGGGAGAGAGAGAGAGAAGAGGGTGTCTAAAAGATCATCTATTCACATCAGTTAGATATTCTTCCTACCTCTCACCCTTACATCTTCTTCATTCAATTCTACTTTTTTAATATGCATTTTTTCTTTTTTTTTTGTTTCTTCCAAAATGAAGTTCAAATTGTTGTGGATATGAAATTCTTATTTTAGTTTTGTAAGTTTGAAACTTCCAACAAAATGCAAATGTGAGACCAAAGCAAGAGTCAAATTTCTCATTTTTGACCACTAGAACTATTTACCATATCTATCACTTTATTTCATTAACTATGCCAACATTTATATATATATATATATATATATATATATATTATTTTGCTTAAAAGAGTTCCAACACTGTCTGTTTTTTATGTTTTATTTATATTCCTGCAGAACTAATGTGGGGTATAGAATATGGAATATACAATATATAATATAATATACAATATACAATATAAAATAAAATAAAATAAAAATGGATGGCACCATGAAAGAAAGTATTGAATGTAGATGAAATATTGAGTGTTCAATATAAAGGATCAAATATAAAAATATATAAATATAAATATATATATATAAAGGCGACTCGAGTTTCAGGGCTATTTCCCTTCGTCATGGCCGGTATCGGTCATGACGAAGGGAAATAGCCCTGAAACTCGAGTCGCCTTTATATATATATATTTATATTTATATATTTTTATATTTGATCCTTTATATTGAACACTCAATATTTCATCTACAATCAATACTTTCTTTCATGGTGCCATCCATTTTTATTTTATTTTATTTTATATTGTATATTGTATATTATATTATATATTGTATATTCCATATTCTATACCCCACATTAGTTCTGCAGGAATATAAATAAAACATAAAAAACAGACAGTGTTGGAACTCTTTTAAGCAAAATAATATATATATATATATATATATATATATATATATATATATATATATATATATATATATATATATATATATATAAATATATATATATATATATAAATGAGAGTTGGGCCTCACAGAGGCATCTGGTACCTATACTGGAGGCACATAAAATGCACCTGTTGAGTGTTGGACTTCACAGAGGCAATGTGTCTGATGCCAGTATTGCATAAGTGGCACCTGTGCTAGAGGCACGTAAAAAGCACCTTTCAAGCATTGGGCCTCACAGAGACAATGACATAAGACCAAGACCTTTGGCAATATGCCATGCTTGAGAAAAAAACCCATGAAGCCAAGTGAAATCATAGCTTTGGCAGATACTGGTGTCACGCAACTGGCACCCATGCTGATTGCATGTAAAAGTACCCATTACATTCTCAGAGTGGTTGGCATTAGGAAAGGCATCAAGCTGTAAAAACCATGCCAAATCAGATCGGACTTTGATGCAGCCCCCCCAACTTATCAGCCCTGATCAAACTGTCTAACCCATGCCAGCATGGACAACAGATGTTAAATGATGATGATATATAAAAGAAAGTATACAGATATATAGAAAATAGAAGTGGTGAAAATTGAAGACAATTCTTAATCCTCATTTATTAGAAAGACAAATTACAGACATTTAAAAATCACTGAACTGTTAGAGAAGAATATAGGTGTAGCTGTGTGGTAAAAAGTTTGCCTCTCAACCATGGCCTCAAGTTCATTCCCTCTGCATGGCACTTCAGGAAAGTGTTTTCTACTATTACCTAAACCTTATGAGAGGATTTGGTAGATGGAAACTCAAAGAAGCCTGTCATATATGTGTGTGTGTGTGTGTGTGTGTGTGTGTGTGTGTGTGTGCACATTACTGTCTCCTCACCTTGACATCACGTGATTGTTGTCAACAAATGTTACCCTTATGAAAACAGTTTTCATCTTCAATATTTAGTGAAAACATATATGGTAATGGGGAATATCAAGTTACTTGGAAACAGGTGATGGTTGGCAGCAGGATGGGCATCTGACTGTATTAAAATCCACATCAACAAATTCCATCCAACCCACACAAACAAGAAAAAGTAGATGTTAAACGATGATGAAGAAAGAAAATTTCAGAGCTCAAATACTGCCTTCTATTATCAGTCTCCTTATAACAGGAAATTGGGGGCCTTCAATTAGATAGAGTGATATGTTGATTAGAGTAATATTTAGGTCACATTAGTCAAAAGCTGATCAGATCCTACACTGAAGCAAGACAAACACTATGACAGGAAAAAAAGAAGAAAAGAAAAGAATGGTGTGTTCTTCAACTGGTTTAATTATAGGCAGCACTGGTCATACTATTACATTTTGTACTGCTAAGTATCCAGAAGAATTAAGAGTTCTTAAAAGAATGTTATTGATAGTAACAAATTGGCAAAGTGATAGAAGTAAGGTTATCTTTTTATAGCCATAAAATTAGAAGCTGACATAATATGATAAAAGCATTGACAAAAGACTAGATTAATATCAAGATGTATAAAGATTATAATCATAGACCTACTACATGTCAGTATTCATAGTATTACAAGCTCATAACTCCAAATATAGATATGTGTGTATATGTGCAAGCATGCTATATATGTAGACAATTTGACAAATTAAATTAAAGATTAAACTATTGTGTATCAGCAAGGGTTCAAATGTTGGTAATTCATTGTTTCGCTATCTATACAGAATAGATGCCACAATGGCTGTGAGGTTAAGAAACTCACTTTGAAACCATATGGTTCTCAGTTCAATCCCACAGCATGGCACTTTCAGCAAATCTATTTTATTTGTCTGTGCTTTGTGTTTGCTCCACTTGCCACATTCTGGAAATTTAGTCAGTACCTGTTACACTGTAAAAATTGTCTTACCAGGCTTGTGAAGCTTTTGCACCCCACTCTCCTATCATCTAGCCACAAATGCACATCCAAGATGGAGTTCTAGTTACCCATTACCACTAAAGAGCAGCACATGCCTATGAAAACGTCTAGACACTTGAAGAAAACCATCTGTCCTATCTTTGTCCAAGTATAAACATTGTCTGAAGGCTCCCCTTCCACTATTGTTCATATCCAGGACCACCAACTTATCTTTTGTGAAGTGGATGGTCTGTATTGAGAGATAGCAGCTCCACTTTATCTCTCTCCATTCAACTTGGAGACAAATAGATCACATATCTACCAAAAATGGTGGATATCTGCAACCCAGGATCAAGCTCATTAGGTAAATATGATACAGAAAAATATCAATAAGATGTACTGGAAAAGTAGAGATTATGTAAAGGACAAGTCAATCGTCAATGTAATGTCAGAATGTTCAAAAATAGCACAAACTGTATATAAGCTCAGACATAACATTGCTAGAATCATCCATCTAAAAGAGTGTCAGAGAAAATGGTCGTATTGGTGAGATCAAATGGTATAACCACAAACCTAAAAAAAAAAGTGTTATGGAGAATACCAATGTTAAAATCATTTGAGAGATTAATGTACAAACTGATCTGTAACAGAACACAAAGGCCAAAAAAATAGAAGACTTAACATTACTGACATAGCAATGTCCAGGGATAATAATATAAAAAGTAAAAGGTAAGAGAAAAAATAACCAACTAAAGTAGAATGAAAAGAACTGTAGAAGATCTGTAACTTAAAGGAGCAAGCATAACTCCAATTTGGAACGGTAACTATCAATCTCAAATCCTGATGTTAGTTACAACACAAAAAGAGCATGGAGCTGCAGCAGAAAGCTGTGCTGCTTGGAACAACATGGATCATAAGATTATTTGAGACTTAAAGCTGCTGGTTGTAGTTTGATCTCAAGGAGAAAGTATTCTGGTTCAACACTTTCACAATGAGATAACAGAATAACAATAATAATAGAAATATAATGAGAAAAGACAAATGTTAGGTATGAGTTCAAGGAAAGAAAGATAAGATATGCCAACTACTTTTTATGGAAACCTGAAGTTTTATAGGAAAGGCAAAAAGTAGCTAGATTCACTTTTTCACATTTTTAAAGCAGGCATTAGAATAGAATTTAGATGGAAAAAGTATGGTATGCTGATTATAAAATAGAGGTGAAGCCCAACAAGTGGATGATATGAAATAACTCATGGGAGAGAAAATGAAGAGAATAACAAGGAAGAATACAGATGTCTAGGCATATTGGAAGTAGGTGAATTGATGGAAACCCAAATGAAGAAAATATTCTCTCAGGAATATTACAGGAAGCTGAGAATGAATCGGAGAACTAAGCTGAATTGTAAGAATAAATCCAAACAGTAAATACATGAGTAATCACTCTCTTGAGATATAGAGAAGGAGTGATGCATTGGTAAGTTGAGGAACTGTAATCTCTGGGCAAGAAAATAAAAGAAACTGCTGACAATACATGGTCTGTTCCACATGAAAAGTGATGCTGACTGACTATACCTGAGAAGAAAAATAATAGGATTGGAAATGATAAGTTGTAAGGATTGCATTAAATCAAAAAAAGAAGAAAAAAACACAATATTGCTTGGAATTTAACAAATACAATGGAAGCACTACCTGACAAAAAGCAGTCAGGACAAGATGAATTACAAAATAAAAACAGAAATAAAGTGAGAAAACAACTAGAAGTATGAAAAGATTCACAGTCAGTTCTTGAGAAAGTTACCAAGGAACATAGAAAAAAAATTAAAGATGAATGTGGTTCCAAAAAAATGACTTGAAAGCTGAAACAGAGGCCTTGATATGTACAGCACAAGAACAAATTACATCAAGTTTAAAACAAAAAACATCAAGCACAGAATTAACCATACCTCAAATCTGGCAAATGTAGAGTGTGTGGTGAAACTGGAGAGAAAGTGTGGCATATTTTAAACAAATGCAGCAAATTGGCCCAAAGAATAGATGAGAAGGAATGACAAAATTGCTAGAATGGTTCACTTGGAACTATGTAATGAACCTGAATGGTAAGAGGAGAGAAAATTGTGCAAACAGAAACCTAAGTGTGTGGTAGAAAATGAAGACTTTGGGGCTTCATGATCCAATATGATCATAGAATCGAACATCAGAAACCCAATATTATGCTGGTAGAGAAAGGAGGAAAATTGTGCCTGTTCATAGACATCACAAACTCAGAGGACAACAGAATCATAAAAAAAAAAAAAAAAAAAACGAAAACTGACATAATATGACTAAGGTCATATCGATAACTGTTGCTGCCCTAACTACTGTGAGCAAAAACATTGAAAAGTGATTGGAAAAAGAGACATGAAAATGAAAATAGAGTAAATCCAGAAAACAACATGATTAGCAGTGTAAGGAATCTCTGCAAAGTCTTCAAGGCTTCAAAAGAACATACTACCTTAGTTTATGGCAAGTAAATAGCTGATACATTAATAATATCTCCTGTAACAAACTGAGTATTTTAGATATTATAATAATAAAAACAACAATAATAATAATGATTTCAAATTTTGGCAGAAAGCCAGCAATTGTGGGTGATGGGGTAAGTCAATTGCATCACCCCTAGTGTTCAATTGGTACTTATTTTATTGACTCCAAAAAGATGAAAGGCAAAGTCGACCTCAGTGGAATTTCCACCCAGAACATAAAGACGGATGAAATACCATTAAGCATTTTGCCTGGCATGCTAACAATTCTGCCAGCTTGCCATGATAATAATAATAATAATAATAATAATAATAATAATAATAATAATAATAATAATAATAATAATAATAATAATAGATTAAGGGACACTGCTTATCTGCTATATATAGCTAGAATATTAGCTGTTGGAGGAATAGATTACAGGAAGGCTAATGACAATGATCCACATAGCTGGCTCTTGGAATATCTGAGGATGACCAGAATCAATGAGAAGATAAACAACTTTTGGGAGGAAGCAATAAGAGTGTGGCAAGCAGAGCTGAATTGCTAGCCAATGTGATAATATGCAGGTATATATTCCAGGGAGACACACTCTCATGATTACTCTTCATCATTGCACTAGAAAGAAAATCCAGGCCTGCCTATGAATTTAACAAATCCAAGATGAGAATAAATCACCTACTTTATATGGATAACCTCCAAGCTGAATGCAAAAAATGAGACAGCCCCTAGATTCTTTGATTCCATAAAGATATTGGAATGGAGTTTGGGGTAAATAAGTGTGCAGTATTAATTATGATTAGAGGCCTGAATGTAAAATGTGATGGCATAAAATTACCACAAGATATCATTGGATCGCTGTGGAATAATGAGGGGTACAAATATCTAGAAGTGCTACAAGACAATGCAACAATGGAAGGAGAAATCAGAAAGCCAGTAAATAAGGGAAAAGGAGAATTAGGAAGGTACTCAAAACAAAATTAAATGAAGGCATGTCATTAAAGCCATAAATACATGGGCTATGCCAGTATTATTGAGATAATCTGCTCCCTTTCTGAATTGGACAAAAGTTGAGCTACAGAACTTGGATAGAAGCACTGAAAAACTGCTCACAATGCATCCCATCCTAAAAGTAATGCTGACTAATCCCTACCAAGAAAAGAAGGTGGCACAGGATTATTAAACACAGAAAACACTGTTAATACTACAATACTGAATCTGGAAATTATGTTGAGTAAAGAAAGAATACTATTAACATCCAGAGATACCCAAAAAGATACCAAAAACAGCAAGAGAATCCAAAGAGAAAGGAAGAACAACAGAATAAACAAATGGAATTGCATGGCTAATTCATGCAACAAGCCAAGAATGTTAACAGTAAAGATCACTGGATCTGGCTGATGGTCAGAAACTTGAAACAAGAGACAGAAATGCTAATTGTAGCTGCTCAGGAACAAACAAGCCCTTTGAACAAATCTAATAAAAGCAAAGATCGACAAAACTCAGACAGCTAATGTAGAATCTGCAGGAAAGGAGACAAACATAATAATAATAATGATAATAACTGCCCTGACGCAGTACCAGGCACTGGCTCTGATGGCTTCTGATCTTAACTGATTGGAAGTGCTACCATGTACATGTTTTGTCATGTACATGTTTTGTCATACATGTTTTGTTAAAGATGGGCTACAGCAAATATTCTACTCAATACCACAGATTTGCTTGTCAGTTGCTTGACCTTAATCAGTTGAGCATGTCTCTTGGTGGCTGAAAATATGTGCATCTCTAATCACAAGCAGAAGTAGTGGTGGGGGGCATCATAGCCATGTATTGAGAGGAACTCTTTGCGATTTAAATAATTCACCTCCGGAACCATAGGTGCTTCATTCAACATCCTTAAACAACCCTTATTCAGAGACCTTTTGAATGGGATGGGCTACCTGGCCTGAAGAAAATTATAACTGGGTCCCACCTGCAAGGTCATGAATAGTTTATCTTGATATGAGATCACCATGTCACACATATATGGTTGTGATGCATGTGCCTGGTCTACCCTTATCAGATGGGAAGTCATGATAGGTATACCGGGCTTCTTATATTTTACCATAGTGTTACTTTGATGGCATGGCCTGCTCTCTCACTCAATAATGATAACAATAATAATAATAATCCTTTCTACTAAAGGCACAAGGCCTGAAATTTGTGGGGAGGGGACAAGTTGATTACATTGACCCTATTGTTTCACTAGTGCTTAATTTATTGACCCTGAAGAGATAAAAGGCAAAGCTGACCTCAGCAGCATTTGAATTTAGAACCTGAAGATGAACAAAATACCAACAAGTATTTCACCAGCGTGCTAGTTATTCTGCCAACCTGCCACATTTGGTTTCAAATTTTGGCACAGGGCTAGCAATTTCTGAGGAGGGGATAAGTCAATTGCATCAACAATAATATAAATAACAAGTGTTTTCTTGGACAAAAATGTGTGTGCTTAATCTTTAAAGTTTAAAATATTATTATCATTATTGTGTTTAGATGTTTTCCTTAAAACAAAACATGAAAAGTGTTGCTCATGAAAAGTAAAAATTTCATGTTTTGTTAATACAAAGAATAAATAGATTTACTATCTTTATATGATAACCAAGTTATTTATTGCAAAATGATAAGCATAGGCACAGCCATGGCTGTGTGGTAAGAAGTTTGCTTCCCAATCATATGGTTTCAAGTTCAGTCCCACAGCATTGTACCTTGGGCAAGTGTTTTCTGTTATAGCCTTAAGCCCACCAAAGCCTTGTTAGTAGACAGAAACAGGAAGTAGCCAGTTGTAAGTGTGACTGTGTGTGTATGTGTCTTTTTGTCTGTGTTTATCCCTTCCCCACCACTTGAGAACCGGTTTTGCTGTGTTTACATCCCCATAACTCAGAATTCAGCAAAAGTGAATGATAAAATAAGTACCAGGCTAAAAGAAAACGAGAAATGCAGTCAACTCATTTGACTAAAATTCTTCAAAGCAGTGCTACAGCATGGTCATAATCTAATGCCAGCAAGAAATAAAGGATGAAAGATCTAGTATCTTTTATTATATGATTATTAACATCTAAATTATATAAATCCTAAATTTTCAATAATGATAATCTGCTTTCTAAATCATTATTACAAAAATATTGTCTTGAAGGTATACAAATTTATACAGCAGTATAAAAGCAAATTGATAAAACATGGAAATTCTATGGGTCAAGCTAGTTCATCTTAATGCTTTGGAATGGTTTGCATTCACTCTGTAATATCAGAGTGAATTGTAAGGAATTTATTCTATAGAGCCCTACCAAGCCAATTGATGATTAAGTTTTGTATAATGAGAAGAATGTGTCATATCAAATTAGGCTAAGTTAGATTTACAGTCAGTAGCAGTTCTGAAGCAAGAATTTATGAACTCTCTCTCTCTCTCTCTCACAGGTTTTCTATACAATCTATTAATTTCATAACATCTCATTCTATCTCCAGTGAACACCTAAAATTACAATGGCTTGTTAAAATGAAGCCAATGAATTTTTCATTTCTTGTTTATACTAAAAGTCTATCTGCCTCTCTATCTCTTTATTACCTATCTGTTTATATGTACATATGTATGTATGTGTGTGTATATATATGTATATATATTTATATATATATATATATATATATATATATATATATATATATATATATATATATATATATATATACACACACATGCGCACACACACACACATGCGCACACACACACACATGCGCGCACACACATACACACACACACACACACTGACGTGTGCGCGCGCGCGCGCGCGTGTGTGTGTGTGTGTGCGTGTGCCTATATGTGTTTTTTTTTATCTTTAAGGATTGATGTTCCTACAAATATTGCTCAAAGTTTCATGCTAGCCAGACATTCTCCTGATAGCAATTCAATTAAGAAAACTTGTAATTAAAAATGACAGAGGTTCAGTGATTATGTTGTTGTGCATTTCCCAGTTAATCCTGACAAAAAGAACTAATTTTAAAGATCTTGCTGTAACCATTCCATCTTTTCAGCAGTATCTAAGACTACATTATCTAATATGCTGTTATCTTAAGATGAACTGGTTTGATTTGTAGGAAGTTTTGCTGCTATATGCATGACCACATAGAGACTACCTCATTGGCTTGATGGATGTTACCTATTGCTCTCTCACAATAGCATATCATCTTTTCAGTTATTATGTTTAGCAGTTCTAATATATCATCTAACTTCATCTCCTTGCAACAATTCATGAGGTAAAATTTGCTATCATAACATCATTGTGAGATGATTTCCATCTTCTGTTTGCTTTGATATCTATCAACTACCGCACTGAATAGAACTGACATTACTTTACTCCATTTATATAGGATATGGTGCACTTATTGATTAACTGATCATTATCTGGCTTTCCTAGAATATTCTTTTAGACTCCTTAAGTACATTGAGAAAAGAAGAAAATAAGAATATAAGAATATCTTTCCTCAGTTTGAAATTGGAGTTATGGTTACAAAAATGCCTTTTGAAGCTACCACCAGTCATTCTGAATTATCACAATATTTTGTAACCCTTTTGCAGTGAAACATAGCTCTGTAGATGATAGTGAATCTAAAGGTGTGAGTTAACATACTTCCAGAATTACTGGAAATACTAAACCTATTACTGTTTCTTTAAAATAAAATTTCTTCATTGAAATATCATTTGAAAAATGTGTCACTGGTTCAGACATTAAGCATACCTACAAACTTTAATAAATAGAAATATATCAACTCTGCTATACATATATTTAGTATGCATTACCTTGATTTTTATCTCAGTATGCTTTACTTAGATACAATGATAACAAGTATAACGCCATTTTGCCTAGCCAAAGAAGACTTTTGTTTTGCAGGGTTATGCTTTTTTTTCCATCTTTTGTTCCTCTATATTGTGTACAGTCCCTTTTTTCCTTCGTAACTTTTAGCTATATTTTTCTTGTTTTATTTCCTGCTTCTGTTTCAGTCAACATTCATTGTCATCACTCATCTCAACCAGTCATCTTCATCCTTACTAAGTACATGACCAAACTGTTATTAGCTCTGTTTCCATCATTCTGCTTGCTGTAAGATGCAACCCTAAATCTGTCACTGGGTCAGGTTTAATAAACTATTGCACTCTATTGAGTACCTTTTCTATCATTCATTGTAACCAATACACACACACATGCACACACACAAATAGATATTATTTTTGGTAGTAAGTTTTGTGTCATATACATTTAGAGATGACTATACAAAGCTGACATTGTGTGCATTTCTAAAACTCAGAAGTATTTCTTTATATTATTAGGTGGAAGTTTAAAAAGAAAAAGGCTATCAAAGTCATTGTGAATTTGATGTTTTAAATGTCTTCATTACAATGAATTCATTAGAAAATTATCCATTGTAAGAGAAATATTAATTTGAACTGAAAGCTAGCAATGTTTCACTCCTTTAACAAAATAGCTGGGAGATTTGTAACCTTTCAGTCAGAATAGGGGTCATCAACGAATGCCTGAAGGCTAATACTGAAGTATTGCAAGCAGCAGTGCACACGCTCTCATACCAGTCTTTTGTGAATGTGGGATTCTAGATTTATGAACATTGCTTCCACATGTGCTCATGTAATGAATGATATTCTCAGAAAAATGCATGAATAATCTTAATTCACAAGCATTTTAATTTACCACCACCTCTCACAAATAAAGTAACTGTGTAACTTTGCAATCCAATGATAAAATCTCTCTCTCTCTCTCTCTCTGGAAAATGACAAACATTAGAAATGTTAGACGTTTCTTCTGTCTCATAACATAAAACATATTCCACTGTTTGAACTATTTGTATCAATTTTTACCAATGCAAAACATCACCAGTATGCTCTGATTCTATTGCTTTACTATACCTTTATTACCCTTTCCACCCCAACCAGCATGTTTCTTCTCTTTTTTTTTTTACCACAGTAGAAGAAATGAATAACATAGCAGGGATGTGTAATAAACCAATGTGCCAGAAATGAAAGACGGACAAAAAATACTGTCCAATAAATTGACTTGTGTTTTGAGATATGTGAACAACTACAATTTAATACATTCGTGTTGTGCTCTGAGCAAGCACATAACTCTACTTTCTCTGATTTGCCTGATTGAACAAAAATAATTTTAAAAAAACATACAGGATCCACTGTGACTTCACAGTTGTGTAGTTAACAGTAGGGATAGTATTTAGCTGCAAAAATACTTGCTCTAAGCCAATAAACCATGTCACACATTACAAGTAGGTAATAAAACAGATATACAAAAAATAAGCTAAGAGAAATTATTCAAGTGGACCAGTGGTATGAATTTAAATAATTTATGTAGGTGACAATACATCGAATGATGTGTGCAAAAAATTTTCTATGAACTGATATTTCTCTCTTACATAGAGTGAGAAAAAATTAAAATATAGCAGTAATTGTTAATATTTTTTTTTAAAAGGAGAGATAATTTCAAGAAATTAAATATTAATTTCACAGATAATTCAATTCTTATGCATAGTGAGAAAATGTGATCTTTGTCAGCAGAAAAGTTTATTGGTTCATGGCTGTTTCTATCTTATGATATCTCATCAGCAAAGCTGAATCTTCTCATGGAATCTCACTTTAATAAATGGACAGAGATTTTTACAAATGTAAATATAGGTGCAGGCAAAGCTGTGTGGCAAGAAGCTTGCTTTCCAACCATATGGTTCCATGTTCATTTCCACTATATAGCACCTTGAGCAAGTTTCTTTTACTATTATAGCCTCAGGGCAACCATAACTTTATAAGTGGATTTGGTTGACAAAACCTGAAAGAAGCTCATTGTATATATATGTATGAATGTGTGTGTTTCCTTGTCTTGGCATTGTGTAAAAGATGTAAATGTGTCTCTATCATACAAACAGTACCATTCATAGCCAATATTCTGCAAAACATGTCTGGCCATGAGGAGATATAACCTTGCTTGAAAACAGGTGAGAGATCAGTGAGAGAAAAGGCGCCCAGCCACAGAAAATCTGCTTGAAATATATTCCAGCCAACCCATGCAAGCATAGCAGAGTGGGCATTTAATGATGATGATGATGATGGTGGTGGTGGTGATGTATGCAAACAATTTTCAGCTGAAATTTATCACTTATCTGAAGGAAGAAAAAGAAAAATTCAGCTGCCATTGTTAATGTGAGATTTCAAAGAAAATGGGGTGATAATTTCAAAAAATTAAGAATTAATTTCACAGAAAATTTAATTTTTGTATTTAGTGAAAAAGATCTGATCTTTGTCAGCAGAAAAGTGTACAGGTTCACGATTATTTCAATCTTGTTAAATCTTACCAAACAAAGCTTACCCTTCTCACTAAAGCCCACTTTAAGTGGACAGAGAATTTTTACAAATATATAAATAGTCTAAGATAATTTTAACCAACAGTATAATTACATACAATGGGGTGCTGAAAAGTTCCTGGCTTTAAGTAAAATAAAATTCTAGAGGATAGTTAATTATGATTTTATTCAACATATTCCCCTCTCAGATTCACACACTTATTGCAGCAGTTTTTCAGTTTTTCTAAGCTCTCTAAAAGCACCTGGAAGGCTTTTTGCAATAGCCTTAAAGCCAGGAACTTTTCAGCACCTCTTCATATACTCTTTACTCTTTTACTTATTTGAGTCTTTTGACTGTGGCCATGCTGGAGCACCGCCTTTAGTCGAACAAATCGACCCCAGGACTTATTCTTTGGAAGCCTAGTACTTATTCTATCAGTCTCTTTTGCCAAACCACTAAGTTATGGAGACATAAACACACCAGCATCGGTTGCCAAACGATGTTGGTGGGGGGACAAACACAGACACATAACCACATACATATATATATATATACATATATACGACGGGCTTCTTTCAGTTTCCGTCTACCAAATCCACTCACAAGGCTTTGGTCGGCCCGAGGCTATAGTAGAAGACACTTGCCCAAGATGCCACGCAGTGGGACTGAACCCTGAACCATGTAGTTGGTAAGCAAGCTACTTACCACACAGCCACTCCTTTATACCATGAACAAGGAGAAATGACTCAAGTGGGTTAATATCAAAAATTTAGGTAGTTAGTTCTTTATGATGCACATCATAAACCAATACTAAGTTTTTCTGAAAGAGGAAGAGCAAAGAAGATGAAAGGAGTAGTAAAAGCTGGTCATGAAGGAGATTACAAGAGATCACGATGAGTGGTGTGATACTTTGCTGAAAAAGATCCTGTCCAACCCAAGCAGTGTTGAACAATAGACATATAAAATGAATATGATGATGTGTAAGGAGTATCATCCACTGCTTTTAGAAATACTTAGATACATCTTCCAAGCTTTTGTTTCTTTTTGTTTGAATCCTTTGAGTGGGATTTTGTAGTTTCCATCAACAAAATTCCACTCAATCTAAAGCTATTAATAGAAGACACTTGCCCAAGGTTTCACACAGGGGGACTAAACCTGGAATTATGTATTTGCAAAACAAAATTCTTAACCATATTGTACTTATATGTAAGTAGTATTCGTTGTATGGATCATGTATGGATCGTTGTATGGATCA
>NC_142931.1:67090130-67115130 GCF_046866305.1 Octopus bimaculoides | reverse complement strand
CATGCCTGTGTCCCCATTACATGCACAACAATTGCACATGACGTACACTGATACAGTTTTAAACACACACATCATACAAAGACAACAAATACACACACACACACACACATACACACACATTTCATGCTTTCTTTCCCAGCGCAAGAGAAATTCTTTTGCTATTCTTAACATGTAATTCATCAAAAGACTTGATAGAATTTGAAACTTGTATTAATGAATCAATCCATATTTTAGATAATTGATTCCTTGGAGCAATAATGAGATATTCCAAGGCAAATTCTTTGTTTTTGAACATTAGAAGCATACTGTTACATATTTCATGAACACATCAGAAAGATTACTGAAGAGCACATATTAATTTCAACATAATTTGATCATTCTACATCTTACTTTTACACAACATATCTATAATAGTAGAGCTAGTGTGCATCAAGGAATTGAGTGTTGATACTATTTCTGCACCTACAAAAACATGGAAGATTCTGTTAGAAATAGTAACCAAATGACCACTCATATCACACTTTAAATATGACATATTGGAGAATGCATCATAGATTTTGTTTACAACAGATGGAAATTAAAAGGAAAAAAAAAACATGATAGCAATGACTGGAATATTTTCATCTTTATTCATAGTCTGCTAAACCAGAGCAGTCACAGGGAATAAGCATTAACAAATACTCCTGCTGCTACTAAAGTTCTCTGAGACTCTATCAACCAAACTTTGCAAATGGATGAAGTTTCCTTGTGGTTATTTGACCTAAAGGAATTAACAGCTAAATCATACTCAAGTCACAACCTGACAATCTTAAATGAAAGGATATACTGGGTAATGTAGTTAAAGGTATGTATGGAGTTGGTATGTCAAGGGAAGGGATAAAAATGTGAGGAACTTGAGGAACTATGGAAGGCATGTAGTGCAAGCATGGCAGTGTGGTTTTGGGTTCAGTCCTGCTGCATGTCACCTTGGGCAAGTATTTTTCAACTATAGCCCCTGGCCAAACAAAGTCTTGTGTATGGATTTGGTAGATGAAAACTAAAAGAAGCCCACTGTGTGTGTGTCCATGCGTGCATGCGTGTGCACACTTGTTTCATTGTCTTAGCATTGTGTGATAGTTGTAAGCATCACTGTTATACAGTGTCATTTATCTCTAGTGTTGTGACGGTTGGCAAAAAAGAATGGCATCAAACTGTAGAAAATTGTGTCAAAGAATTTCATGATATCTATACAAGCATTGAAAAGTAGATGTTAAAACAATGATGATGATGTGGAGGAGAGTTTACCAGGCTCCCACAATGTCCTGTCTACAATATCACTCTGGCTCAATCCACAATGACTTATCAGGCTTGTAAAATAGTGATTTATGAACCAGAGATGGAAAAAACAAATACCCAACAATTTGTAATATAAGCACACAAAACAGTTGCTGCTTAGTTGGAGTTGCTGCACCTAGTTTTGTCTGGTGGCAGCACGATTATAAGAGGTACTCAGACAGGATACGGTGCACAATAAAAGAACCAAGAAATTCTTTGGTAGCAACAATGCTGTTGAGCATCAATTGGAAAGTGTCCAAATTGTTGTGATTTTCTATTTGACAGCTTATGGAGGAAGTATCTTCTCAGTGTAGGCCAACACTTCTCAAATGGGGTTCCCTGGAAACTTGGGTTCTGTAAAAGGTTCCTAGGGGTTCCACAAGAAAGAGTGAGATAGCTAATGCTAATTTCAGGATTCTAATATTACTATACATACACAACATATTACTGGTTATTGTAATATTGTAATATAGACCTATTATGTTATCAAAAAACTATAACAACTATTGGGGATATATTTAGTGATGTATTAATTTTTTTCTTAATCGATTTGAATATTTTTCATTTTCTATTTGAAAATTTTGTTATGAAACACATGTAGTCGTTTTATTATCATTATCTTATGGCATTTACTTTGTACTATATTATACTTATTTATCGTGCATTTACTTACTAATTTTTCTATATGTGACTGGATTTTCATGGATAAGTTCATGAACTTTGATTCTTTTCTCTAAAAAAAAATATATATATATATATGATATATTTACCACGTGAACCACAATGAAAAAATATGGTATATATTATTTTTGTGAAGGCGTTCCTTGAGATATGTAATTTATTTTAAGGGTTACGCAAGGTTAAAAAGGTTGAGAAACACTTGTGTAAGCTGTATGGGAAACAATATGCAGAAAAAAAAAATAGGATGATTATGTGTACAATTCTTTAAAATACAGGTCTGCTCTGTTTCCGAAGACTTCATGATGAACAACAATAACATTTGTAAAACAGATGATCTAAGCTATGCTTTATCAGGGTTGACCTGAGTTACCATATTTCTGTTGAAATACATTACTTTTGTTTCTATTAATTTTAAAGATAATTCTTGTATTCCTTTACATGTTTCAGTCATTTGACTGCAGCCATATAAGGGGCACTACCTTACAGAATTTTTACTCAAATGTATCGACCCTGGTATTCATTTTGTTAAGTTTTGGGAATGTATACACACCAGCACTGGTTGTCAAGTCAAGCAGTGGTGGTGAGACAAACACAGGCACAAAGATACATACACACACACACACACACACACATATATGTATATATATAATACAGGCTTCTTTCAGTTTCTGTCTACCAAATCCATTCACAAGGCTTTGGTCTGCGGAAGGCTATAGTAGAAGGTGCCGCACAGTGGGACCGAACCCAGGACCATGTGATTGGGAAACAAGCTTCTTACCTCACAGCCACACCTCTGCCTAATGAAGAAGAATTTATTAAAATAACTTCATCATTATTAAGCAGAGGTTTATCACAAATGAAATTTTGATACATGGTTTAAAGTTAGATCACTTTAAAACAGGTTTGTATCACAGAACCAGAATAGATTCGAGTGGTTTTGTATCAAAAGTATTACAATCAGTCTAGTGTTATTCATACTGTCTCATGTTCTATAGACTGATGTATGCAGATAAATAAGGGAACATCTATTCTCTTGCTTGACCTTTAGAAACAGAAGCTAAATCTCATTTAAATAATACTTAATATCTTAAAACAATACAGGATATATCAATGTCGTCCTAGATTTAATCTCACTTCCACTCCCCTCTAAATAAAATGTCAGTTGGAGTACTTTTGATCATAGGTTTGATTAGCTCTTCAGTTGAAAGATATCTTCTTCCCTAGCTCTCACTAATCTCAGAGGCCCTGTGAAAAATCAAGAGCACTGCCTTACCTCTTGATTAAAAGATTTTAAAAAATAATAATTTTTCAATATCAATAAATCTATAAGATTATGGGCAGTGGATCACAGAAACGGTAAATTGCCAAAACTAATTAGCTTGTAGTCATTGATTACATTCATTCATATTCTAAGTTCACAACTTATAAGAGTTGGCATTAACTTTCATCTTTCTTGAGGAGGTATGAATAGTGGTTTGCGTTTTTTTAAATAACTCTTAGTTATATCTTGCATTGGATTCAGTTGATTGTACCCTTCCAAGTTAGCTAAATGGTAGCAAAGTTAGAAATCAATATGATTAAAAGTTTATACTTAAGTCACTCTAGCCTGCCTAGCAGGTGTGCTTTCCAATGGGATGACTTTCTTCTTGAAAAACAAAATCAAGACAAGATTCTCAGTTAGAATAGATTACATGTTGTATCCTTTATAACTGCTTCCAGCACTTGTAGATTGAGTTAATATCTGCTGACATCTAAGGTCTTAGATTTGACAAACTATAAACAATGTACACCTGTCACTTCAAGATTGTTCTATATGATAAGAATGTTCTTTTTATATGTCGGAGGAAATTAAACAAACCAAAAGTAAAATCAAAAAAATAAAACAAGAAAAAGAAATGAATTTATTGTTTTGTGAAACTTACCTTAGGCTATAGTCACTCTCAGTTCAAAAAAGAAAAACAGAGAATAAAAATGGAAATATTTCAGATTGTTTTGAAGAGACAATAAACACTGCCCAAAGAAATGAAATGAATAGAAAGAATAAGTTGTATTTTTTTATTTTTATTTTATTAGTTTTAAAATATTTTGGCATTTTCACATGAAATGTTGGAAAAGAAGTAAGGGTAAAACAGAATTAGTCAGATCGGTTATTGTTGTTGTTGTTGTTTAAAAGGCAGTGAGTTGGCAGAACTGTTAGTGTACCTGGCAAAATACTTGACAGCATTTCTTCTGCTTTTTTTACATTCTGAGTTCAAATTCTGCTGCGGTCAACCTTGCTTTCTTCCTTTCAGAGTTGAGAAAATATACAATTGACAATCTATACATACATCATCATCATCTAACGTCCGCCTTCCATGCAGATATGGGCTGGATGGTTTGCCAGGAGCTAGCCAGGTAGAAGACGACCCCAGGCTACTGTGTCTGTTTTGGCAGGGCTTTTATGGCTGGATGCCCTTCCTAACACCAACCACTCAGCAGAGTGGACTGAGTGCTTTTGACATGGCACCAGCACAGGCAAGTTCAGTTTTGGCAAGGTTTTTACAGCTGGATTTCCTTCCAAATGTCAACCATTTTACAGTGTGGACTGGATGCTTTTTACTTGGTACCACTACCAGCAGGGTCACCAAGTAACTTGCAAAACAAAAAATTTTGAGAGGGCAAGGAGCATTTCTTCTGCTTTTTTACATTTTGAGTTCAAATTCTGCTGAGGTTGACTTTGCCATTCATCCTTTCAGGGTTGACAAAATAAGTACCTGTGAGCACTTGGGCCAGTGTAATTGACAATCTACACCTCAACATGCATACCAAAAATTCTTGGCCATGTGCCAGGAATTTGAAACTGCAATAGTAGCTGTTTAATCTCCAGTTCTGACCTGAACTATAATCAAAATTTTTCCAACTATGGGCTACTCCACCTTTTTTTTTCTTTTTCATGGCAGTCTAGGGCTAGTGTGGTCAGTTAGCAGAATAATATTAGAACATCAAGCAAATGCTTTGTCATAGATATTTCTAGTTTTTTGCATTATGAGTTCAAATAGCACTCAGGTTAACTTTATCTTCCATCCTGTTGGAGACAGGGAGAACCATATATAAAGTATCGGTCAACTACCAGGAATCAAATCTTACCCTCTTTGTCCATCTATCCCTCTCCTTCAAAATTGACTGCAGCATGCTATAACAAGGGGAGACCACTCACTGTATCTTTTGTCTATGAAATGAAAAGAGATGAGCAAGAAGGGGAGAGCAACATTCTGTGCTCCAGCATGCCACAAAACCTACCAAACAAACTATTGATAGCAAGTATGGGTGCACTCATATTGCTCTATGGCACAGAACTGTTTTTGAAGAATGTCTAGAACTATATAAACCAATGTGTCCTTTTGCTTAACCCTTTAGCATTTAAACCAGCCATATCCAGCTCAAATATTCTACCTGTTTTATGCTAAAACTGACGAGATCAGGCCTCTCA
Organism: Octopus bimaculoides; assembly: GCF_046866305.1. Lineage (NCBI taxonomy): Eukaryota > Metazoa > Mollusca > Cephalopoda > Octopoda > Octopodidae > Octopus > Octopus bimaculoides. Next base: position 67,109,666 of record NC_142931.1, on the reverse strand, counting down.
CACCTATCTTGCTATGTCATTTAAAAAATAAGCAATCATATCTTCACAATATCAACACTACAAGATAATAAATGCAGGAATAATTTTATAAAATGTAAATAAATAAGAATTACATTTGGTGAAGTAATTTGAATACTAAAGGGTTAAGGTTGGGTACTGCCTGATGAAGATTTTGCTGCTATTTTTAGCAGGTTAAATATCATGTAGTGGTTTCCTCTTTTCCCTCCACCCATTAGATGAATTTGAATCAAGAGATGACAGCATTTTAAATACGATGACTCTTAGAGGAATTATTCACTTAGAATAAACAACTTCATCAGTCTAGAGAATAAGAAGGGAAAGATGATACAAGAAGACTTATATAGCTTCATCTAATTATAAATTTGGTGAGTTATTGTTCAGTTTAATTACAATTACTGCATGCATGTCAGTAATTAGAGAAAGCTGAAGGAAACAAAATCAGGAAATCAATTCTAGAGGATTCCACTTCTGTTAAAGAATAACTAAGAATTGTTTTTTTAATTTTTTCACAAAATAATGAAAGAAATATGCATCAGTAAAGGAACCTCTATGCAGTTAGTTAACCTGCAAGAAATAGCAGTCAAATCTCCTCATATCATATCCTACCATCACTGACATGGACAGCCCATCCACTGATATAGCACAACATCAATTTTACAGAACCTCTAGTTCAAAAGCTTTCCCAGATTATTGATTCTTTTGCACCAGGGATGGTTACCTTATTCAAGACACTCTAAATATCAAATTTATTTAGATAATTAAATGAAATATTGCTACCTGTACAGTAGTAAAATGATACAAGTTTATTAGTACTGCATTGTGCAAGATACCAGTAAATTAGTCAGATGGTCAGAGGAATTTGAAGTCCCTACTTGTAAATTAGTGCAAATTATAAGAGGTTTTGGACCATGAGTGTTTGGAAGACAATGTTGTACCTGCATTAAAGAAAATGTAAAATATTACAGGTCCAAGTGATGGCTGGTGCATGTTACAGTACAACCAGCCATCACTTGCAAGCACGTATGGCCTAGTAACATGTACAATGATTTTGCAAATTGTTTTAGATGTTTGTGCATGATGGGATTGTAACAGTGTTTATGTCTATGTGAGACACAAACATCCTTATGACATCATCTCCTTTGACCCATGGAACATCCAGAATGTAATAGCAGGGGAGAGAGAGAGAGAGAGAAAAAAGGACAGACTAACAGACAGAAACAGAGAGAGAGAAAGAGGAAGGGCAGCAACAACACAGGCCAGAACTTATTGTAACAATGCAGACTGGAGGAACAGGAGATGAAGTGTCTTGCTCAAGGACAAAGCACATTGTCTTGTCCTTGCATGACTTTATGATCAAAAGCTGAACACCCTCACTACTGGGCTACATACCTTTGCTCTCAAGTATTGAAAACAATGTAAATAGATAAGCATTACACTTGACAAAGTAATCTGAGTGCTAAAGGGTTAACATAGTCTCAAGTCAAACAATGTCTTAAGAATGAAATTGAGGAGATGGAGATTGTGTAGAAGCTTGTATGATAGATTGTACTTGTAATTAAAAGGTCTAGCCACATCACACACGTGTCACACTGATTCAGGCTAAGGATTACATTTAATATGTGTCTCTGGAATACTCAGCCACTTACACATGAATTCAATGCGTGATCAGTCTAGTTGATCGAACAACTGAATACTCACCAATGAAACAGATGGAAACCTGACAGAGCAACAACTAGTATGGTAAACAGAGTCAATTGATTTCTGTGATGGGTGATAGCCATTAATGTGTTATCAATACTATTGTGTTCAATAAGTAGAAGAATTGGAAATCGTTTACATTTATGTTTAGAACACTTGGAATAAGGAATAATTTATCTTTTTACCTAAGACAGTACAGATATAGCTGTTTCACTACAACTACAAGCAGGAATCGAGCTTGGGTTACAGATTCACAATGCATCAGTAATAAAGCAGACATAGAAGAAATCTCCAATGAAACCCCAATGCCATAACAGGTTACATGACTGGAAAACATTTACAGCTTTTTTTTTCTGCAATTTGCATTTTTGTTTTGCTTTTAAGTCAATGAGAGCAAGGTTGATGATCTGAAATAATCCCAGGTTGAAGATTCCACTATCTCTCTCTTCTTGTTGAACACATCCTGAAATTGAATTACTAATATTTCAACAGAAGAGACAAACCACGTAGAATTTGGGGTGAATCAGCTAAATCTAGTAGACCTAAAATATATTGTGATATTCTTGTTTAACTGAGTGTTGCTATCAAGTTAGAAGAATTCAACCAGAACACACTTTAGATTGTGTCGAAATAAAATAAATTAGAAATATTCAGTTGAATACTGCTAAACTGGTAGACAGTAAAAAAATGTAACCAAAGCAAAACCATTAAGAGATTACAACCAAATCTACATTCCCTATCCACTATATCTCTCCATCTCTCTTTTCTCTTTCTCATATATATGTGTGTGTGCGAGTGTGTGCCTGCATATAAATATATTAACATAGCCCTATATAAATATATCTACAGAAAAACAGTCTATGTGTGTATATATATATATATATATATATATATATATATATATATATATATATATATATATATATATATATAGAGAGAGAGAGAGAGAGAGAGAGAGAGAGAGAGGCACCTATGTATAGTGTGTACATATATATATGATACAGTAGAGTAAATATACAGAAATATATGTATCCTCTCACTACATATTTATATATATGTATATATAAACACACACTCACACACATATATATATATATATATACATATACATACTGAAACAACATACACACACGCACACATATATATATATGCAATATATATATATACATATATACAATATATATATATGTGCAATATATATATATATATATATATATATATATATATACATATATATATATATCTGTAATATATATATATATATATATATATATATATATATATATATATATACAATATATATATATCTGTAATATATATATATATATATACACACACAGAGGCAACCAGACAAAATAACACATAGACACATGCACACAGACAGGTTTTCACAAGAGAAAAAGAGAAAGCGATAGCAAAAGAAAGAAAGGAAGGGCTAAGAGAAGGTGAGAGTGAGAGATACAGAGATAGAGAGAAAGGGAGAGACTGATGCTATATCTGATCTATGATAGATTGTGCTAGCAAATCTATTTTTTCCTTTTTGGTTATTGGTTTATTTCATTTATTTTTTTACATTTTAATCACATTAGGTAAGGTCCAGTCTCTAAAACAATTGGCCCCCATAGGTAGAAAGTGAGCTTGAAAAATTGAGGAGAAATTCACACACATAAAAAAAAAAAGAAGCAAAGACAAAAAAAAAAAAAAGAAGGAAGAGAAAGAAAAGTAAAGCAAAAGTTATAACAATTAAATGAAATTTCTGATTGGTTTTTCTGAAATTGCAGGAAGAAATTGGGGAATAAATATACAGGAAACAATTCCAGAGCCGAACGATATGGAAAAGGAAGATTGATGATATTTTGTGATTGATTTGGAATAAAAGAATGGTTTGACAGAGAAGGTGCTATGTAAGGATTAGATAGATGTTTCTCAATGAGATAGAAGAAAATTATGGCTTCTTCCAGCACTGTCCGCAATAGATCCCATGAGAATGTAAAATAGAATTGGTAAGAGTGGGGGAGAGAGAAAGGGCGAGAGAGTCAAAGAGAAAGAGAGTGACAAAGTGAGCAGACAGGCAAAGAGAAGAGAAAAAGACAGAGAAAAGGAGAAAGTGCTGATTAAAAAACAAAGATCAAGAAAAGAAGATACATAGAGAGAGAGAGAGAGAGAGAGAGAGAGAGAGAGAGAGAGAGGGAGAGAGATCAATTAATAGAAGGAGACTGACAAAGAGGGCAGACAAGCAAACAGGAGAGAGAGAGAGAGAGAGAGTTGGTTCAAAAAAATGAGAAAGGATGATAAAGTGATAGAGAGTGAGACAGATAGAAAGAAAGAATGCAAAAGCAGGTGAGTGATAAAGAAAGTGAGAGAGAGAAAGAATGACTGAAATTCAATGAAAGAAGAAAGGACAACAGAATTATAAGAGTGGGTGTGTGCAAGTGAGAAAGAGAGGGAGAGATAATAAACAAGAGAAAGATTAATACTAAGAGGACATGTAAAAAGGTTGGCATAAACATACATGAGGTAACAAAACACATTCACACAGGTCAATAACTTAATTTGTATATGTGTCTGTATATATATATATATATATATATATATATATATATATATATATATATATATATATATATATATATATATATATATATATATATATATATATATATATATATATATATATATATATATATATATATATATATATATATATATATATATATATATATATATATATATATATATATATATATATATATATATATATATATATATATATATATATATATATATATATATATATATATATATATATATATATATATATATATATATATATATATATATATATATATATATATATATATATATATATATCTATATATCTATATATCTATATATCTATATATATATATATATATATATATATATATATATATATATATATATATATATATATATATATATATATATATATATATATAGGTGTAGGAGTGGCTGCGTGGTAAGAAGCTTGCTTCCCAGCCACATGGTTCTGGGTTCAGTCCCACTGCATGGCACCTTGGGCCAACCAAAGCCTTGTGAATGGATTTCGTTGGTGAAAACTGAAAGAAGCCTGTTGTATACATGCATATGTTTGTGTATGTATATATATATATATATGTGTGTGTGTGTGTATGTATGTATTTTTGTGTCTGTGTTTGACCCCACCACCTACCACCATCGTTTGTCAACCGATGTTGGTGCGCTTTAATCCCCCATAATTTAGCAGTCTGGCAAATGAGACCGATAGAATAAGTACTAGGGTCAATTTGTTCAACTAAATGTGCTGCTCCACATGACTGAAACAAGTAAAGGAATATATATATGTATGTATATGTGTGTGCGTGTGTGTGTGTGTGTGAGCATGTATGTATGTATATATGTGTTTGCGTATTAACTGTAAGAATACAGCTTTACATTTGATAAAGATACATTTTGCCTCACTATGTATATAAACTCTGCCTTTAGACCAAAGAGCATTCTAAGCAAAAAGAACTCTCTCTCTCCTGTTTGCTTGTCTGCCCTCTTTGTCAGTCTCCTTCTATTAATTGATCTCTCTCTCTCTCTATCTCTCTCTCTCTCTCTTTCTCTTTCTCTCTCTCTATGTATCTTCCTTTCTTGATCCTTGTTTTTTAACCAGCACTTTCTCCTTTTCTCTGTCTTTTCCTCTTCTCTTTCCCTGTCTGCTCACTTTGTCACTCTCTTTCTGTCAGTCTCTTTGCTTAGTTCTTTTTAGTTTCACCAGATTATTGCCACCTCAACAGAAGTATTGATTACCGCCACCTTAGCAAAGGCAGAGGTATTGTTTTCAGTCATGTTTGTTTATTTGTCCATGGACAAGATATCTCAAGAACTACTGGATGGATCCGGATGGAACTTTCAGGGATGTTTGGCCTCATGACTGGCACGAACTGATTAGATTTTGGGATCAATCTGGTACAAGACAAGGATTCTGGATTATTTTTCCTGTTTTTTTACTTAATTTTTGAGAGCAGTCGGGTTCATTTTTAGTATTGTCGTTTGTGTGAGCAGTTGAGTTTATTTTAGATATTCTCATTTTAAAAATCCTCTCTGGCTAATCATTGAGAGGACATTGGTGTTGCCTTGGTGGTTTGCACTCTCTGAGTGCTCTTGATACATTTATTTTACAGAGATAAAAGTGGTGCCTTATAAAATAATGTTATAAAAGGCCCCAATGCTACTTGCTCACATAGCAGTAACTTTTAAGTTTAGCAGTGCTAATTAAGGTTTTGTTGCAATGTATTTGTGGGTAAAGTATAAGTATCAGGCACACCATCTTGAAAAAGTAAGAGTACACTGGATAGTGTAGTCCCAGACACATTATATTTAATCTTTTACTTGATTCAGTAAAGTGTTTAGTCAAACAAATTGACCTCAATATTCATAGCAACCTATTTCTGCCAAACTTCTAAGTCATGGAGACATAAACAAACCATCACAAATTGTCAAGCAGTGGTGGGGAACAAAGACACACACACATACAAATATACAAATATACACATACATACATACATCCAACAGGCTTCTTTCAGTTTCCATCTACCAAATATATTCAACAAAGTCTTGGTCAGCCCAAGGCAAGAGCGGAAGACACTTGCCCAAGGTACCATGCAGTGGAATTCTACCCAGAGTCATGTGTTTGGGAGGCAAACTTTTTATCACACAGCTACTCCTGCACATCAAAAATAAAAAAAAAGAAAATGAAAGTATAGACAGAGAGAGAGACAGGAGAGAGTGAGTGAGCGAGTGAATGAGTGAGAGATTGGAAATAGCTTGGATCATCGATTTGACCAATTAGGGAAGATCTAAGACTAAATAACAACAACAAGTACAAGTCAAAGAAGTCTCTATATGATCTTTCTCTCAGCTACGAGTAAATCTTCTTCAAATCCTTTCTTCTGTCTTTAAACAGGAAAGATATACTAAGGTCAAGAAAATAATAGCTGTGAAGGTCATGGCTGGAATGTGTTTGGCCATAGATTTACTGAATCAGGATTTGTCTAGGACTTGGCAACAATAAACATAATATTTGCAATTTCTATTTGTGTTGGTCACAGGCAATTTATCTCTATATTTTTATGCTGATATATATATATATATATATATATATATATATATATACACACATATATATATCACCTTCTCTATTTATATATTGTGAATAGGGATGATTGACTGCCATCTCTAGAAGGCAGGTGACCAATACCGATGAAGAGTAAAAACCCAGAAACCATGGTCTACTGGCCTTGCCAAGCTGGAGTGGAGTAATTCACTTCCTTGCTCACAATATGTCGGGCCACTCCTGCACCTATAAACAGAGGCACAGGAGTGGCTGTGTGGTAAGTAACTTGCTTACCGCACAGGAGTGCCTGTGTGGTAAGTAACTTGCTTACCAACCACATGGCCCCAGGTTCAGTCTCACTGCGTGGCACCTTGGACAAGTGTTTTCTACTATAGCCTCGGCCAACCAAAGCCTTGTGAGTGGATTTGATAGATGAAAACTGATAGAAGCCTGTCGTATATATACATACGCATATGTATATGCTTGTGTGTCTGTGTTTGACCCCCACACATTGCTTAATAACTGATTTTGGTGTGTTTACATACCCGTAACTTAGTGGTTTGGCAAAAGAGACCGATAGGATAAGTACCAGGCTTACAAGAATAAGTCCTGGGGTTGATTTGTTTGACTGAAAACTGTGCTCCAGCATGGCTACAGTCAAATCACTAAAACAAATGAAAGAATGAAAGAATATATATATATATATATATATATATATATATATATATATATATAATGTGTGTATGTGAAACAGAAAGCCTACCTGTGAAAGAAATATAAGCATGTAAACAAAATTCTTCTTGATGTTCATGTATTTATGTGTGTATTTGTTTGCATTCCACATATATGAACAAACAGGGTGTGCTTCAACATGGGTTATTTTGTTTTGTCTTTCTGTACCTGCTAAATATTGGGGGCAAACACTGTGTGTTTTCACTACAGCAACAACCCAATTTCAGCCCCTTCCTTCATACAATGACCACCTATCACCTAACATATAAAATTGCTTCTCTCTATTATTCTCTCACTCAGTCAAGGTGAGCTTTATAGCCTTGCAAGTTGCATGGTGACTTCACTAGTGCTGATGCCACAAAAAAGCAACCACAACATTTTGTAATGTTAAGGAGAGCATCTAGCTATAGACAGTAAGTGAGAGAAGACATTGGTACATGAAGTAGCTTTCTGGCTTGTTAGGTCCTGTTGAAATGTCCATCCCACACCAGCTAAGAAGACATGTTAAGTTCGGATAATGACAATAACGATGATGTATATGTGTGTATATATATGTATGTATGTATGTATTTTCGTGCGCTCACATGTGTGTCTGTGTGTGTGTGTCAAACCAAATATTTCCTGATATGAGTGCAACAGAAATAAGTAACCACATTCAATTTTCATTTTATGTAAATAATATAATCACCAGCTCCAATACCATCAGAAACATTGTGATCATAACAAAATCATCATTATTCTCATCATGGCAATCAACTTTATAATCATTGTTATCTATTTTCCTTTTCCTTTTTATTGAATAATTCTGCCTAATCTTTATATAACTGAAATGTATTAAAAGGAAAAAAAGATAGCAAAAACATAAAATAGACGTATTAATTCACACATAAACACATACTTTCACACATTCATATTTACAGCCTCACACATACACAAAGACATGTCTATTGCATTCTAAATGCTTTGCTGTTTAAACACCAGGTGCAAAAATTTCATTTCATTATTAATATATTTTTTACCAGTTCTTTCCATGCTGGCAGGCTTTGATGCGGTCAGAAAATCTGATCATTTACTCATACTTTTGGAGAATAAATTTGATATTGCAAATTAATACTTGTAAGAGTATTTGTTAAATGTGAGTGTATGTGTACACACATATATATACATACATTCATATGTGTAACCATATATATATCTATATACAATATATATACACACAGACACACACATATATATATATATATATATATACATACACATAAATACATATATTTACAAATGTATATACATACATATATACATACATACATACATATATATATATCATCATCATCATCGTTTAACGTCCGCTTTCCATACTAGCATGGGTTGGATAATTTGACTGAGGACTGGTGAACCAGATGGCTACACCAGGCTCCAATCTGATTTGCCAGAGTTTCTACAGCCGGATGCCCTTCCTAACGCCAACCACTCCGAGAGTGAAGTGGGTGCTTTTACATGCCACCGGCACAAGGGCCAGTCAGGCGGGTATGGTGATGGCCATGCTCGAAATGGTGTATTTTACGTGTCACCTGCACAGGAACCAGTCCCATCAGCACTGACAACAATCTTGCTCGAATGTCTTTTCACATGCCACTGGCACAAGTGCCAGGAAGGTGACGTTGGTAACTATCACGCTGGTGCTGTTTACATGCCACCAGCACGGAAACCAGACAGCTACTCTAAAAATAAATAAGTAGGCATTTTGTGCCTCTTAGGTTTATCCCCCACTCTAGCCTATTCAACTTGATGCCGATACTGCCAGATAGTTAGATTTTTGTTCAGTAAATAGTTCTCCTTCCACATAGTTGTATACCAAAGCACTTGATTGGCAAGATTCAAGGCAGGAGTCTTAATGCTTAGCTAAACCAATTTAATCTTCTAAGCAGAATTCTGTTGGGTACTGATTACTACAATATGGATAACAAAGTTATTCCATCTCATGTATAAAACTATTACATAGAGTATGAAACAGAGTGTGTGTTTTAAAAAAGTCATCTAATTCCTGTTTGTGATTAGATTCACAATGCTTGATTTCAAATGTTTCACAGCCACTAAATATATGAATAGAACATCTTAATTATAGAATCAAAGTTTCAACTTCAGTGAGAATTCTCTACTGGACCAGATTTTATTAAGGTAGCTTAAGTGCACCAACTCAATAATATATATTAAATTTGTATATAAAATATTCAGCTATATTGTGTACTGTTTAGCAAAGAAGAAAAGCAGAAAGCATGATTCTTTTTTTTTTGTCAGAATTATCAAAGACAGCACATAACAAGTTCAGCTTATATTAATTGATAGGATGTTGTACTTAATTTTATACTACAGTCAGTATGCAAGTGTCACGGAATAGTGGCATACTGCCAGAAAGCTATGTTTACAACATAAGCCTGGCCTCTGATTGAGACATTTCACTTATGCTGCTTATCTATAGTTTCTGACTGTAGTCAATGGCTTGAAAATGGAATGGACAGTAACAGACAGGCAGTCAGACAGACTGTCAACATGCTAGATAAAAATAAAGTCTTTGGAAAAAGCCCAATAATCCATTAAGGTATTATTACAAGGTATTTCCCTACAATCAATACAGAACTCTTCTGCATTACATTTAAGGAAACTAAATGTCTTGATAGTGAAGTGTGTCGTTTATATAGCCCTTATGACAGCTGTAGTGAAGACACATGGCTTAGTGGTTAGGGTATTCAGCTCACAATCATAAGGTCATGAGTTCAATTCCTGGTGATGTGTTGTGTCCTTGAGCAAGACTCTTTATTTCCCATTGCTCCAGTCCACTCAACTGGCAAAAATGAGTAGTACCTGTATTTCAAAGGGCCAGCCTTGTCACATTCTGTGTCATGCTGAATCTCCCTAAGAACTAGGTTTAGGGGACACGTGTCTGTGGAATGCTCAGTTACTTGTACGTTTATTTCATGAGCAAGCTGTTCCATTGATTGAATCAACTGGAACCCTCGTATGACAGCTGTATTTGAATATTTCATGCCTGTGTTCCCTATAGAGACTATGTCAGGTAAAACTGCAACAATGAATATCTTAAAAATCTTTGGTATGTGATTCAGATTCATGCCAATCAAGAACAGCATTTTATCTTTTTCTTTTACTTGTATCAGTCTTTGAATTGTGACCATGCTGGAAAACTGCCTTGAAAGGTTTTAGTCAAAGGAATTGACCCTTGTACTTATATCATTTAAACTGGCACTTGTTCTATTGGCCTCTTATGCTGAAGTACTAAGTTATAGGGATATAAACAAACCAGCACTGGTGATTTACATCTTAATAAACCAATGATGGAAACTTTATGTTAGAATTCCATCTCTAGAAATAGTAACTAACCTCTTTCAAATTACATCCTATATTCTCATTAAAAGAAATGTCACATTGTCTAATGTAGTCCTGTATATGCAAAAAGAAGAAACAGAATGCATTTCACTAACGGTCAAAACAATTAGGTCAGACATGAAGTTAAACTACAAGAACTGTGTGACAAGTTCTTATCCATCATTCTTCCCATATCTAAACAATCTCAGTTGCAAGGTTCTACATAAATTACAAAGATAATAAATTCTTGATGATTAATATCACTTGTAAAATTACTTCACATTCACCACTTTATTTTATTTTTATTTCATTTTATGGCCAAAGCTTTTAATAAAATGATAATTATACTAAATGATTTCTAAATTAAACTTTACAAAATGACATTTATTAGTTAAACTTTCAATGCCCACTAAATATTATAATTCTTCTTCAATATAAAAGCTTCTATAAAATGTAACATCTAAATATTATTATTATTTATGTAAGTTTGTCATTGATAAATATCTGAAAAGAAAACTTGAACAAAGCTTATTAAACAGATTAATACTGAACATAACTCAGGAGGCCATAAAAAATATCAATCCACCATTAATGACAACTAAACTACTGGTAGCATTTGAATTCCAATAGAAAAATATCCAATAACATCATTTCACTTCCATAACTGCTATCAATATTAATATTCAGGGATTCTTTTGAAAATATAATGGTCATTTTGCATGTTGCTATTTCTTTTAGTCATTATTCTAAAATGATTTAAAAAAAAAAATTAAAACAAATTCTTTTGAGGTGCAAATTTTCTCAAAAAAGAAAGAGTAAAAGTTTAAATTTACCTCTGTGTTCTATAAAGAACTTTGATCACAGTCATGTGTGTGTGTGTGTATGTGAGTGTGTGTGAGTGTGTGTGTGTGTGTGTATATGAGTGTGTATGTGAGTGTGTGTGTATGTATGTGTGTGTGTTCATGTGTGGGATTTTTTGGTGGGAGTAGAAGGGGATGATGTTTATTTGTTTTTAGACTATCATTGGAAGAAAAAAAATAGCATTTTTGGAAAACAAAATTTTCATATTATTATTGAAGAATAATGATTTTAGACGAGAGAAAATTGATATTCTGCATTAAGTCAAAATAACGGAAGAAATAAATGCATACAATGACAAGGCACATGAGAGTGAACAAATGGATACTTCAGCAAGTAAAAGCAATGAAATTTCATAATAAAATGATGATGATGATGATGATGATGATGATGATGATGATGATGATGATGATGGTGGTGGTGGTGGTGGTGGTGGTGGTGGTGGTGGTGGTGGTGGTGGTGGTGATGATGATGATGATGATGGTGATGGTGGTGGTAGTGGTGATGATGATGATGATGATGGTGGTGGTGGTGCTGGTGGTGCTGGTGCTGCTGGTGCTGCTGCTGGTGATGATCTATAACCTTATACTCTTTCATTCCACCACTTCTGAAGTTCACTTCTAGTCTATTAGTGAACGATTATGATCAACATAATTCAAGCAGACCAATTTATACAGAATTTTGTTCAATTGGTAAGGTCTTAGAGGTAAGAACTGTCTCTAGTTATATGACTCTCCGTAAGTTCTTCAAATGAGTTTTACAGAGCCAAACTTTTACAAAGATTCAAGGTTTTGGTATCAGAGAAGGAAAGGAAATGAAATAAGGGTCTGTAAATTTTATGCTTTCTCATGAGCCAAAAATATTGTATTAGCAATATTCATTCATACAGTTTCAAGAATTGACACTTATATCTTCAATAATGATAAATATTTTTGAAAGATTATGAATTTCCCTCTTTGTGATTTGTTTACATAAATGGTTTTCTTCCTCCCAGCGATATTATAACTATATCTATGTTTGAGATTTTTATGCATTTATGAATAAAATGGATGCTGACAATTCATATTAAATAATATCTTCTGTGTAACTTTAAAGAAAATTAACATCACTTATATAGATAGACTCAGCAGGATTTGAATTCATAGCCATCAATCACAAAACTATGTACCATAAATAATTTTCTTTAAATCTGTATCTTCTGCACAAATTTGTCTGCTCTTCTCTATATCTAATTCCATTATATCCCTGACAGCTATTTCAGTCAAATTGCTTAGACGAATTTTCCTTATAGCGATAAAATTCTGACTGATATTCCTCTAAGTTTAAACTACTAAAAGTGTACTTTCTTTCAATTGCAATAAAATAAGCTAAAAGTTATGGAGAAAGAAATTAACAGCAATACAGTTTTAAATTCATTTACTTATTTTAAAACATATTATCTAAATTCATTTAATAAAATAAATATCTTCTTGCAATGAATTATTGCCCTGGAATAACAACTTACAATGTCATACTCCTCTAATCTTTTTGACTATAACAGAAATATTAGTCTTCAATATAGAAAGAGATAACTACATTACATATTATTGATGAATGATAAAGCTAAAATCATCAAGATGTGCCTTCCTTTAGCTTTTCTTTCTTTTTTTACAAAAGGATTAACTTACTTTGACGATTGGATTAACATTGTTACATAAGTGGCACATGTTTTCCCCCACTTTTGAGGGATGACAAGCAAAGTAAAACCAAAAGGAATTTTCAACTCTGAACAACAACATATTGAATAATGAAGAATAAAATAAGCATTTTACTGCCTTGGCCAATTTTCCTACTCTCATTTACCTCTTCTCATATTTTCTTGATCTGATGTGGTTTCTCATTTGCTTAGAACATACAACAGTACTTTCTTTTTCTACCTCTAGATAACACCAATGTTTAGTCCCAGCATCATACATAGTCTTTCATGTCAGAAACCAATATCCCATCACAACTCCTTCCATGGTTTTACGTTCTTAACCAAATGCCATTGTTCAATAATTGAAAATCAACATTAATGTTGCTTTTGTTTCATACATCTATTGTTATCAGGAACAATAGAGAGAAATTGATTTCAATCTTACCTTCTAAGATGCCAATATGAGGTAAGATTCAGAATGTGAGATAGTTGGCAAAAGATAATTCATTTTTACCTCATGATATTAAAAGAAATATCTGTCAATTCACTAATCAAAGCCAAAAGAAGAATGACAAAGAGGAAGTTAACTAAACAATCCATTCTGATATGAAATTTTTTGTTTATTATACACCTTAATTATTAAAGTTATTGTAAGTTTGATACAAAAAGCATAAACAAAATTTATAAATACATTTTCTTGATGAATTTGATACCTAGGTTTACTTGTTATTGATTTCTATGATCAATGCAGTAGACTAATTTGTTGTAATGATTAAATCAACACCACTAGACAATTAATTCTTAATTTATTGATATTTCCTAAATCTGAGAGATGACAGACAAAATCTGTAGAGTGAAAGTTGAAACTAGAATAGTAAGGTACTAAATATACAATAAAACCTCTTCTTCTGTTATCCTGGAGTCTCCAACAATTCATTTGAACACTAAAGCTTGGAAATGTGATACGTGCATATATATATATATATATATATATATATATATATACATATATATATATATATATATATACATATATATATATATATATATATATATATATATATATATATATATATATATATATATATATATATATATATACATATATATATATATATATATATATATATATATATACATATATATATATATATATATATATATATATATATATATATATATATATATATATATATATAATTTATAAGGAAGTTGCTTTTTCAAAAGAGACAGTATAATAGTTAATCTTTGCATAGAACTCCATGTATATCCATATATGTTCAATTATCAATCAGGCATTAAACATAGTATGTTCTCCACTTTTCATTTGGTCTTATGCATATTTGAATTGATCACAGAGTGAATATCCAAGAGCAGAATAAAACTGGAGATTTGGTTGTAAATTGTTTTTTTACCGTTATTACATCCTAAATGAGATAATGTTTACATGTGTTTCACTAGCATTGTACTAGTATGCTATGCAGTAACCATTACCAAGAAACTTGCCAAATCACCTTATATCTGTCTCTACATATGAAAGCTGAAAATTTTCAGGGAAGAATATTTTAGTATGATCCCTGAAAAATTCAGTAAGATAGGTTTTATATTTCAAAGGTAAGGGATATGTAGATATGAAATACAATATTTTTAAGTGGTTGAGGTGAGAGAAAAAGTATGATGGTCATTTTATTTTTCAGAGTAATAAACAATGCAAATTGTTAATAATGTGAAGCAATTCTGAGTAAGGACTGAGATGTAGTTATGGACACAATCTCTCAACAACTTACTGGTGTACTTTATCAGTGATCAGAAATTGACAACCAGCAATGAACTCAGATGCATAAATAAACAAAACAATGGAAGACCTTTATATGACTGTTTAACCTGCTAGAAACAGCAGCAAAATCTCCCTCAAATTATACACTACTATCTTATACATGGGGAGAATATATTAAATAATGTGGTTCTAGATGAAAAAAAATGTGTGGTCAGAAGATACTGGGTACAGTCCCACTGTGTGGCACCAAGGGCAAGTGTCATCTACTAGAGCCATGGGCTGACCTAAGCCTTCTGAGTGGATTTGGTAGATGGAAACTGAAAGAAGTCTATTGTATATATATATATATATATATATATATATATATATATATATATATATATATATATATATATATATTATATATATGTATGTATGTATGTATGTATGTATGTATGTATGTATGTATGTATGTATATATATCTGTGTCTGTTCTTCACCACCGCAACTGTTGTTGGTGTATTTACGTCTCTGTAACTTAGCAGATTTACAAAAGATACTAATAGAATAAATAACAGGTTTATAAAAATAAAAATGTACTGGCGTCTATTATTTCAACTAAAATTCTTCAAGGCAGTGCCCCAGCATGGCCACAGTGTAATGACTGAAACAAGTAAATACATAAATAAATAAATGAAATAGTATAGTGACATGTCAAGCATTTTTGATCATAGTTCTGCTTGATCAGAGTTGAACAAATGATGAACAATAACGTATTAATAGTTTTAACAATTGTTGAAGCCATTGTCAAATGGACCCTGAGTATATTCCATTTAAAAAGACCCTATTTCAAAGTTGGTGAGCATTTTATTGATTAAAATTAGCTTTCTACATTAAACAGATTGATTAATCAACCTGCTTAAACAATTTCCTTCACTGACTTGATTTGGGAACAGTTTAATAACATGCCAACATCAGAAAATAATGTTGAATGTTAAAAAAAAAAAATATTGCATGCCAAAAAAAAAAATAAAGTAAACAATATATTTACTCTGATTAATGCATTTTTAAAAGTTTCACTAGGAATAAGAACTGATTCTAAAGTATGTTGAGTCTGTTGTGAGAACATTAAAAAAACATAACATGAATTGCTAACAAAATTTGGAAATTTTAAAGTAAAGCAAATATTTAAAAATTAAGAATACAGAAAAATGTTTGTTTTGGGAATCTGAAGAAAAAAATGAAAATAAAATGAAATGTGAGATGAAAAACAAATTTGATTGATCAATTGAAAACAGTGAGAGTGGAAAAAATATTTTTAACCGTGCCTAAATTTCAAATGCTAAAGAGACCAAGAAAACCGAAAACTTCTCATAACAGTAGATTAATAGTAAAGAGTATATGTGTGTATACATATGTATATGGGTGCATGTGTGTGTCAGAGAGTGTGTGTGTGTGTGTGTGTGTGTGAGTACATATATAATCATGTGTGTTTGTATAAATATATATATACAAATATAGATAGATACATAGATAGATAGATAGATAGATGAATAAATAGATAGATAGATAGATAAATAGGTAGATGTATGCATATATGATTATGTCTGTATTTATAAATATATATGTATATATATATGTAGATATGTATTTATATATGTGTGTGTGTGTGTGTGTGTGTGTGTGTGTGTGTATGCATGTGCATGTATTTATATGTTTATATATATATACACATATAAGTGTGTGTGTATAAATTTAATTATTAGTAGTGCAAAGTAGTTTGGACTAGTTCATTTAAACTAAACTTCAAATGACCTCTTCAAATAACTTGTTTAAAAAACACTAAATATTTGTTTGAGAAAATAGAAAGGAAATAACATATCTCACTCTCTGCCAAAAAAAAAAACAAGTATGAAGAGAACTAGAAAAGTAAACCATTCTAAGACAATCTACTTCTGTTTTCCCTAAGATACTATCACAAGACAATTAATTTGGCTATTATCCAAAATTTTACAGACAGAAAATTTTACATGAGAAATAGGTGTATTTCTTAGTGGAATTTCATCTTACTGTCTTTACCCAGTGGTGCTATTCTTTATCTGAAACCAGTTTCAAATTATATTATGTGTATTTTATTGTGAATTATATTATGCTTTGATTAGTCTTATTTGCATAGTGTACAGGATCTAAGACCTAGTTCTGATTCTCAGTTGTAACTACTTTTCTTATACACTGATCATGACCTTAAAAAAGAGACATGAAAGCAATGGCTTCTTGTACATACATTTTCTAAATATATATTAAGAATTACACTCATATAGGAAAGAAATGCAACTGGTGCAAGCAAAGTCCATATCAGGGTCATTGTAAACTTAATCCTTTTAAACTTTCAAGTTCAACAAAATATGTGTGTGTGTATATATATATATATATATATACATATATATATATATATATATATATATAAAATAGTAACACATAAATTGTATTTAAATTTGTGACAGCTCTTTCGGTAGAACTTTATTCAATGTAGTTCAAAAGAATACATCATATTATGCATTCCAACATCTGTTGTAAATTTAAAGGCTATAGTAGAAGAAACTTTCTCGAGGTACTGCCTAGTGGCATTGATTTCCCAAATCATGTGGTCATGAAATGAACTTCTTAAACATAGATCCATATCCAAAACTGTACATATGAAAAGAATACAGGGGAATCATATCAGAAGTAAATTTAAATGTAAAAGTAAATATATCTTACAAAATTTCTTCCTTGAAACTGTTTCTTTTTAATTATTACATTTTTATAACATAGTTCTTTTATATGAAATACCATATTTCAAATAAAGATTAATATAAAATAAAGCAGCAAAGACATGCAAGCAATTTGAAATAACAATAAATTGGAGAGATTCTGGCTCATTTATAACTGAAAACAATTAGATATGGAACAATGCAACAGATCTGAAATAAAATTGCATTTATTACAATATAACATTGTCATTGTATTTTGAGACAATTAAAGAATAGTTGTTCTTAGCTGTTTTAAGCTTAACCCTTCAGCATTCAGATTACTCTGTCAAATGTAATTATTATTTATTCATTTTGTTTCCAATTAATCATGCATTATCTCGTGGCTTTGAGATTCCAATGATGTCATTGTTATTTTTAGATTGATATTGTAGGGTAAATGTCAGAAACTGGATCTGGCCAATCAATATATTCGTTACACCCTGTATATATATATATATTATATTTCACTTAGGCATTGTGAGACCAATAACCCAATGTAGACCTCAATATACATATGTTTCTGAATGTAACATTAGAAGAGTAAAGAACGATAATAAGAAAGAGAGATAACTAAGCTATAAATGATTTTCTTATGAGCTTCATTAGCTTACAGCTGTTTCTACTATAAGATGTGGTGGACTTACGAGGTGAGTGCCTGAATAGCACCTTATAGTTTCAATGGAGCCTCAAATATGACGTGCAATTTATTTGGGAAAGAATTGTTGTTGATGTGCCCTATATAGGCACAAATGTAATTCTTTCCAAAATAAATTACACTTCATATTCAAGGCTCTGCTGAATCTATAAGGTTTTAGCCGTAAGCCAATGAAATTCACAAGATAATCATCTATTCTTTTGTCATCTTTGTTATATATATATATATATATATATATATATCCATTGTCCTGGAACCTCGCCCAAAAAAGCAGTTCTGCTGATGTTGACAGGTCTTCTCAAGAACTTCATATTGCCAGACCTTTTGGCCCATTGTAATTTCCTCTGTGAGGCCCAACTTCCTGAGATCATTCCTTACCACTTCATCCCATGTCTTTCTGGGTCTTCACTCTTCCACTGGAACCATCTACTTTCAGTGATCAGTACTTCTTTATGCAGCTGTCCTCATTCATATGCATCACATGCCCAAACCAACATAGTCATCTCTCTTGCATGCTACGTTTGATTCCTCTTATGCCCAACTTTTCTCTCAATACATTTCCCCTTGGTTGTACATGTGAACTGATGTTACACATCCAACAGAGCATACTATCTTTGTTTCTCTCCAGTCTACGCATGTCTTCTACATTCAGAGCCCATGTCTCACTACCATGGAGTATGGCCATTCGTACACAAGCATCATATAGTCTACCTTTCACTCTGAGAGAGAGTCCTTTTGTTGCCAACTGAGATAATAGCTCCCTGAACTTCCTCCACCCAATTCTTATTCTAGAAACAATACTTTAGGAGCATCCTCCACCTAGGTAACAGAAGCTATCTACAACCTCAA
>NC_142931.1:67050130-67087630 GCF_046866305.1 Octopus bimaculoides | reverse complement strand
TTGTGTTTCTGAATCCTGGGGATATTGATGAAAGAAATATGATAAATCTCACTGTCAGGAATAACTGAAGGGTATATCATGGAATAAATATAAAATGAATTACCAAAAGGTGCTCTCTAGGGGAATGAAAGTAAATGATGAAGAAAGAATATAGTGTGATCATATTTTTAAATTGTTGGGTTATGTTGTAGAAACAAAACTAGAAGTCATTGTTAATTGAGAAAATTTAATTTAGAATAATGTTAAATTAAACTTGATAAGAAAGAAGAATTTTCAGGTCTCTTGCAAAAGCTTCACTTTTAACACACATACATGTAATAATACAGAAAACAACCATATGCAATAAAATGTTCAACTGAAAGCAATTTACAGAGCTTTTTGTTGTTGTTCTTTTTTCAATTAAAAACTGGCTGTTGTTTATCAGTTATATAATATGCTTGCTTGTTAGAGTATTATAGGTAATTTTTTTCATTTAATCAAACTTTTCTCCTATACTTTGCTACAAACTTCAGCATTTCCTTTCGTCTTTCTTTCTGATGTTAACAAAATTACAGAGTAGCAATAAAATACAGAGACATATGAGAAATGATTCTACTTGGAAATATATTGTAACAAATACACTGAACTGGCAGAGTAATTAGAGAGAATGTCTTGCAGGATTTGTTCCAAGATTTTATGCCCTAAATTTAAATCCAGCAAGTTAACTTTGCTTTAAGTCCTGTCAAGGTCAATAAAAAGTACCAATCCAGGGCAACTAATTGACAGAACTGTCAGATGTTCAACAAGATGCCATGTGCTATCTGTTCTGGCTGTTTGCATGCTGTTAGCAAAGCCTGCAATGGCATTGATGCCGAGTTCTTTAAAAACCAAGTCAGCAACCTTGGATAAACATTGATGACATTGACAGGGGAGGCTTACATACATGGACAGCTGCTAGTCATTCTAAAATGATAAAGCTTATCCTCAGCCTGCTCATACATGTGCAAATGCATGGTCAACATTGTCCAATAGCGGTTTTCTCCCATATGATAACCAGAAATATTTTAATATAAATATTGATAGAAATTATAATAAAACTGCAGATATTGCAAATACAGTGTTTAATTCCTTGTGATATATAAATAGATGAAACAATCATGATTACAGTTTCTTTGGTCATAGGACTACTTGATTATGCTAAACTAACCATATTATTACTGAAATGAAAGTAATCATTATTTGTTTCATTTTAGTTGGGGAAATAGAGAAAGGTAATGTCCACAGCCTTTGTAGTCATTTCCAGATTGGTAATGTCAATATATGATCGACTTGTATTTTGAATGTGGGCAACAGGAAAATTCCCAGTGGATGTCAGTTGTGGAAATAAAGGTTTGGGTGAAATGCTGTATAAAGATACTTCTCAGTGAGACATATGCAATGTATGGCAAGAGAAAGAGAGACAAGTGAATCTGGTAGTAGAAGGAACAATATTTAGCAAATCAACTATAGTTAATATTATTCTTTTACAATGACTTCTTTCCATTTTTGTCTGGAACACAATGTTGTCTTTACTGCTTCAGCCCATTTAGCCATTTTCAATCCACAACTGGATGAAACCTCAACATGTTGTTGCTGGTTTATCTATGTTGGTAGTAGGACCATCTCCCTACTTTGGCCTATATCACATTAGGTAGGGTTCTCCATATACTTTGATGATTAAGCCCGGTCATAGGCAAGTAGCGGGGATTTGAAATCAAAACAAAGCACCACAACAGATACTGCAAAAGAAATCATTTGCTACTGCCAATAGTTCTGCTAATCCAAGTAAATCTAAAGACCAAGTGTTCACTGATGTGACAGTGCAAATCATAACAAAACTGATTTCTGACATTAGCACAAAATAAAACATTTCTAGGTGAGAGAGGAAACAGTATATTATATCTACCAAAGAAGGATGAAAGGCAATGCTGGTTTAATGACTAGATATTGTTTCAAATTTTGGCACAAGACCAGCAAGTTTTGGGGGGTTAAATCGATTCCAGTGTTCAACTGGAACTTATTTTATTGACCCGAAAAAGGATGAAAAGCAAAGTTGGCCCCAGGATAATTTGAACTCAGAACATAAAGATGTACAAAATGCTGATAAGCATTTCACCTGGCACGCTAACAATTCTGCCAGTTCACTGCCTTAATGCCATAACTAGTTATTTCACAGCAGTTTCATCTGATGCAATAATGATTAACAATGCAGTTAACAATGACAATGATGTATAATACTGGTACAAGGATACACAGAGAAGGAAACAACCAGTTATATCAATCCTCATACTGGGCTTATAATTATTGTTCAACCTCAGAAGGATAAAGGACAAAGTCACCTCCAATGAGATTTGAACTCAGAGCACAATACAACACTACAAAATGGTATTTCATTATGCTTTTCTAACTCTGCCAATAGAAATACTGACTGCTATTGCAAAGACTTAGCATGAAGCCTTGACATATTGTCAGTGGGTTGTTCATTTCAATCAAATATTTCCAATCATTGTACTGCAACACGAAACCATGTGGCTTAGTGGTTAGGTTGTTGAGATCATGATCACAATGTTAGGGGTTTCAAGGCATTTCATTTCATATTTTTCCAGTCTATTCAGCTGAAATTCTGTAACAGTCTAGTGCTAGTGCAGCTCTACTGCTAGCTGTCACATCCTTGATGCTCCACTGGATCAAAGATGAGAAGGCCACGAGTGTGTCTGTATCTGTTCTCAAGTATGTAGGCACCTGACACAGCTAACAAAAGCATGATATATATTACTAAGTCTCACTTGTGAGTGAAGGCAATGAGCTTGACAATACTACACATTTTCATGTGCAATGTACAGACAATAGATATGCAATGTGTTCTTAAAAGCAAGGTGGAAAATAAAATACCAGAATATTGAGAGTCTCTAATGCAATGGACCAATGCAGATGTATTTCTTTAAGGTAAAGTGTAATACGTGCACATATCTACATACCTCAGATTCAAAACTATTTTAATACTGTCTTATTTAATAAATATAAAAATATAATAAAACTTTTGAAAAGTTAATGGTGTGCTGTAACATGTTTTAATGCTTTATTCAGTGTGCCTTGGATTGAAAATAGTTTAAAATTGTTGATCTTAAATATTCGAAACATCACTCAATTTATGAACTGTTTACACTGACTGATTGAGCAGGAACAGGTGCTTCCATCAATATTCTGCAATTAATGTTTAAGTTTATTCTGTCATAAGATTTATATGGGTGATCATAGATAAAATAACACTGTAAAGTTTTCATGTTCAATTCCCTTTGATATATGTGTATGTGCATGTGTTTATGTATGTGCGTATATATATATATATATATATATATATATATATATATATATATACATACATATATACATGCATACATGCATGCAGACATACATACATACATACATACATACATACAGAAATACATACATACGTACATACATACATACATAAAACACTATGTAAACATACACACTGACAGAAAATTTAAATGAGACTTCAAACATCAACTTTTAAAATCTCTCTCTCTCTCTCTCATTAGCACTTCCTCTGCTTGAGACACACAGACAGCATTTTCTCCTTTTCTCTAGATTAATGACAGTACCTTAATTAATATCAGAACCGCTCTCTACACTTCGTGGTTCATATTTATTCTGAGCTGCTAATTGATATCAAATGAGACTAAGTTTGAAATTTAGTTCAATACTGGCCAAAAAAAAAAAAGTAGAAAATGGTAATGATGTCTTATAGCACAATCTAAACTTAAAAGTTCATTTCAAAGTGTCAGTTTGAAATTGGTGATGCCATGCCATGCCATCATGTAACAAGTGTAATCAAAGTAGTTTATATATTTTGGTATTTTAAAGAGTTAGCATCTGCTTTAATTTTCAACTAGAATAACCGAATAATATATTCTGAATACCAACTATTGCATACTTGAGCAATACATACATTACATGCACATATACACACACTCATGCAGAGGAAAAAACAAACTTGTATTGCATTACATTAAAATGATTCATTACAGATGGGCATATATTTCACTCTGCATGAAGTTTTCAAATGTGAATAAGAATGCCTTCTAGTTCATAACTAGCCTTTCGCGTGTGTGTGTGTGTGTGTGTGTGTGTGTGTGTGTGTGTGTGTGTGTGTGTGTGTGTGTGTGTGTGTGTGTGTGTGTAAGGGAGAGAGTGTGTGTGTATACACGTTGTGTGTATGCCTTTGTATGCGTAGCTTAGTGAATGGTTGACTAATGACTACATATGCTTATTAAGTGGTATTATTGAGATAATAGATATTTGGAAATGTAATAAAGCTCAGAAGATAATGACTACTTTGTATCTATTGTATATTGAAATAGATTGATCTACAATACCTATTCACATCAGCATCTTTAAAATTTACTCCCAAGAGTGTTGTACAGTGATAGATACAGTTGTAAATATTAGAAAAATGTCTTTCAATATGTAAATAATAAATAAATAAAGATAATTACTGAATGATAATGCACTGACAATGAATCACAAAGGTATTTTAAATCCAATTTATTGTCTCTAACAAGTGTAGTTTTTATCCTCATAAGACACTTTGAGTAAATTATATGAAATACTCACTTATTATTTGTATATTAATCCACTGTCTTACAAACAAGGCTACATTAACTGCATTAACTGAAACTGTAAGTTATTTTCTGATAAATGAAATATTTAGATATGTTGGGGCTTTGAGGCTTTCACAAAATCATTTACATTTAAAGGAAAAATTTCTTATAAAAATTACATCCAGAAGATGTAACAAAATAATAAAGCAAAAAAAAAAAATGGCATTTACATCAGATAAATATGTTAAATGTGTTTATGATCAAATTAAAGAGCAAATTTCATAATTTGTTTTACATTCCGTATTTTTGAGTTGAGTCAATGTTCTCTCTTGAATAAACTGATTTATATACCAATAGAAAATGAATAAAAGCAGTGTTTGAAGTGTGTTTAGCAGTTTATTTGAACACAACTTTGATCTAAAATACAATTTCATTATTCTAGTGAAATTATCTTTGAACTGACCCTGAAGAATTAGTAATATTTCATAAGAAAGCCATTTAAGCTGCCAAATTACCTTCAAGGGTCTTTTTATTTGATGTTTCCTCCATATTTTCTTATTCTAATCTGAGTTTACTGTATTGTGTAGGAATAAAGGGAAAAAGGACTTGCCAATGTAATCTATGCCCATAGGAATATTTTGTGAGCATGAACATCAATAAATTCATATTGAAATTTAATTGACTCAAATTCCTTATTTCTGGTAATTTTTCTTAATTTATTCTGGCCAGTATGGATAATTAAGACCTGCACAGTTTAAAAATCACTGATGTCAAATCATTACAAGTAACATATGCTCTGGATCCTAGTAAAATTTCACATAAAAATCAATGAAGTATTTTTTTTTATTAATTATTAATATTATTAATTTTTTAAAAAATTATGAGTTACAATTGATAATTAAAAGTGAAGTTGCTTTTAAAATTTTTTAATTAAGCAACATTCACACACTCTAGAAAGAATGGCTAACTGAGATTGTAAAGTACCTGGTGACCATCTGAAAAATTTGCTAGTTCATGTAATACGACTAGCAATACATGCCCAAGGCCAAACATACATCTATTCAACCAACTGAATAAGCTGTTAGGTAAAATTTAGAGACCCAGTCAGCACAAAGTTTACTTATTCTTAAACAAGCTTTTAACATTTAAACTTAGGATGTGAATCAATAAGAAATGCTGCTATACATTTTGTTTTGTGTGATAGCAATTCCACCAGCTCACCATCTTACAATAGTTTCGAATTTTGGCACAAGGCCAGCAATTCTAGGGGAAATTTTTCATCAACACCAGTGCTTGACTGGTACTTTATTTTATCGACCCTGAAAGGATGAAAGGCAAAGCTGATCTTGGCAGGATTAGAACTCAGAATGTAATAACTCAGAAGAAATACTACAAAACGTTTTTCCAAAGTTCTAACAATTCTGCCAGCTCGCTACCTTAAATTAGCATAAAATAATGATTTCAAATTTTGCCATAAGGTGAGCAAAATCAGAAAGGGGATAAGTTGATTATATCAAACCCAGTGTACAGGTACTTATTTTATCAACCCCAGAAGGATGAAAGGTAAAGTCAACCTTGGAGGAATTTTGAACTCAGAACATAAAGATGGACGAAATGCCACTAAGCATTTTGCCCAGCATGCTACTGATTCTGCCAGTTTGCCACCTTTATAATAATAATAATAATCCTTACTACTATAGTGTGCTTATAGGCTTGAAATTTGGTGGGAAGAGGCTAGTCAATTTTATCAATTCAAACTAGCATAATTTAACATGCCAATGAAAATAGATTAAACAGTAGAAAGACAGGAACTTTCCACATTTCAACTTTTCTCTGATTTTTACTCATTCACAAAGTTAATAGACACTTAGAGATATGTAAAACTGAATCTCTAGTGAGAATTTTTATCTTTTTATTTATTTATGTGCCCGAAGGGACCCAGAATGGGTTGAAACATGTGTCGTACTAAATAAAATCTTTTTTTCCACCTATTTTATTAATACTATATATATATATGAGAATTAAGGCACTAGCAAAAATTTGACATCATGATTCAGGTATATCTGTTACATCATTCTACAGCATTTTAGCTGAGATGGTATGTCAAATTCTACTTGTTTGCTTGATTTCTGTTGATCCATTCCATATTTTCAATGAGATTGGTGGATAAGTTTGGGGTTTTGACTCCACTCTCTAGCAAGCCTGTGCTTCATGTACCCTCTATCATAATTATGAATTTATTACATATATAAATATGTGTGTGTGTGTATGTGTGTGTGTGCATTTGTGTATGTGTGCATATAAATATATATATATATATAATATATGCATGTTTATGTGTGTGTGACTTTGTGTCTGTGTCTGTTCCCCCCCCCCCCATGACTGTTTAACAACTGGTGTTGGTGTGTTTAATGAGACTGATATAAGTACTAGGCTTTAAAAAATAAGCCCTGGGGTCAATTTTTTTCACTAAAACCCTTCAAGGTGGTGCTCCAGCATGGCCATAGTCCAATGACAGAAACAAGTGTGTGTGTGTATACATGCACATACATGACAGGCTTCCTACTACTGCATGTCACTCAGCAACCTTTTGTTTACTTGAGGATATGCAGCAGGAGATACTTATAGAAGGTACCATGCAGTGAAATCAAATCTGGAACCACTTGGCTTCACAGCAAACTTTTCAATCATATTGCCATATTGGTCTTTGTTCATTGAAAAAACAGAAACAGGTATTACAATAGGAATCAAACCTCATCTGCTTTGTTCCAGCTGCCCTTGTTAATTTGGTCTTTATTGCTTAGTCAAAGGAACAAGAACAATGCATTTGACCAAAACCAGGAAACAGCTGAAGTCTACAACCAAAGATCTACCACAATTAAACCGAAAGCAAATATTTCTCTAAAGTAAATAGAGACTGAATTATTGACAAAATAAACATAGTTATAAAATTATTAGATAATTTATATTTAAACCTCAGGTTAAGGATATGAAGAAAAGGTTAGAATTTCATGAAACATAATACCAAAAAAATCTCATGAGATCAAAATTAAAGGAATTGTAGAATTCTGTTTTCATGAAAGGATAATATGAACAAGACTAATAAATAAATAGCAATAAATAAGAATATAACATTATAGACTAACAAAAATAAGATATATATATATATATATATATATATATATATATATAAATCAACAAATAAATATGACAAGTCAAGTTTCAGTAAAATTATCATAATAATAAACACTAAATTTTTGATTATATATTAGATATGCTGTGTGGTAAAAAGTTCACTTCCCAACCATATGATCCTTGGTTCAGTCCTACTGTGTTGCACCTTGGGGAAGTATCTTCTACTATACCCTCAGGCTGACCAAAGCCTTGTGTGGGAATTTGCTAGATGGAAACTAAACTGAAAGAAGTTTGTCATATGTGTGTGTATGTGTGTGTGTGTGTGTGCGTGTGCATGTGTGTGTGTGTGTGTGTGTGTGTGTGTGTGCATTTGTTTTTGCTTTTGTGTCTGTATTTTTCCCCCACTACTACTTGACAAATAGTAGCGGTTTGTTTATATCTCAATAACTTAGCAGTTCAGTGGAAGAGAATGATAAAATAAGTACCAAACTTGAAATACAATACGTACTGAGGCTCCATTATGGCCACAGTTCAATGACTGAAACAAGTAAAAGATAGATAAATTAAATTTGTTTCACCCAAATCCTTCTTCTGCAGAATATCTCCCCTTCAGGAATTTTCTCCTGGCCAAAGTCTGTTACGCAGTCATTGTTTTGTAATTTTTTCAGATGAACATTGCAGTATCAGTTTCACCAGTCCCAGATGGCCAACAAAGATAATCAGCACAGCTCCATCTCACTGACTAAATTATTAAAATTAAGAAATTAACAAGAATAGACAATCAAATTAATAATTTCAGATATTAAACTATTTTGTAAAGAAATCTATCCAACAAATTAAAATTAAAATTAAATGAAAGCAACTATGGATAATTAGCCATGTTTTTATAGGTATAAATAAGCAGAAGTATAAAAAATTGGACATGTTAAGAAGTTCACTTCCAAGCCTTATGGTTCTTGGTTCAGTCCCACCGTGTGATTCCTTGGATTAATATCTTCTGCTATAACTCTAAGCCAACCAAGGCCTGCGAACTGATTTTGGAGGTAGAAATTGAAAGCAACCTGCTATATGTGTGTGTGTGTGTGTGTGTGTGTGTGTGTGTGTGTGTGTAATTGTGTGTGCATCTCTGTGTCTGTGTGAGTGTGTGAGTATATGTGTTGTTTTGACATTGCATGATAGTTATAAGCAACCATCCCCATCATTGTTAAAGGGAATTTCTAAATGGTTTGTTGACCTTTTAGAAATAAGTGCTACATGACCTTCAATTTACACACTATCATCTTGTAAAAAAACAACAAAAGGACATACTGGAAAATGTAATGTCAGACATGGATATATGATGTCTGATATAAGATGGTTATAACTAGAATGTCTTTGATCAGAAGTCTGTCTGACCAGGTATAACCTGTGGCTAAATAACAACAAACACAACACAAGGCAACACAACACAACACAATGCAATGCAATTCAGTGCAGCACAACATAATGCAATGCAGCACAGTGCAGTGCAATACAACACAACACACACACACACATACATGCGCGCACACATTGGATCTCACAAATATAAGCTACAAATGAAGGATGATTTAAATTCTTTTTGTTACCAAATTTCTGTTAAAAACACTGCATTCGTTTCAACTTATTTTGAGAATAATGAAGAATAAAGTAAAATAACTTTGTCCTCAATAAAATGGTGTTTGGAAATTAATATGATTAGCATAAATTAATATGAAATTTTGATGTAAAGTTTCAATTTAGATCACTTTAAAACATAAAGTTTGCATCAAAAAACCTGTGGTGGTCTCAGGCAGGTTGGTATCAAAAGGGTTAGAAACGTTAAATTCAATAAAACTTCATACAAAGCATAGGTTTTAGTAAACTCACATATAAACAAAGTCATTGAACGACATAGGAGACACACATTCCATAAAGGTAGAGCAATGCTCAAGCATGGCCTTAGCACTGGAAGTGAAACTGAACTGAAGAATGTAGCAGAAGGAACCCAAATATTGCTAAAGAATAAAACTGTAAGTTAATTTTTACATTTTAAACACAAGCTTTCACATATGCATATATATATATATATATATATATATATATACATATAAAAGTATACATTTCAGAACAAAATACCAGCCAACATGTATATAAATACACACACACACACACACACACATGCACACACACACACACACACACACACACACACATACAAAAACCAATGCTGGTAAAATTACCTTACAGAATGGAAATTCCTGAACCATAATATTTTATCAAAACTAGAAACACAAAGTAAAATAGTCATTCATACACTTTAAACATACACCCACACACATTATTATTATTATTATTAATATTATTATTATTATTATTATTATTATCATTATCATCATCATCATCATCATCCTCATCATCATCACCATCATCATCATCATCATCATCACCATTATTATTATATGCTGACAAGAACCTACAAGAAAATAACATAGTGATGTTTATGCACAAATTTACAGGTACACACGTAATGTAGATTCACAGTCACACTAAAAATTACTGCAAAACATGTGTGTGTGTGTGTGTGTGTGTGTGTGTGGAGGTTTGTTTGTTGATAGATTAAATTCAAAATGGTAAGACATATTTTAAAAGTTAAAACCAATCTATAAAGACAATCATTTGCAAAATACATAAAATATTTATGCATTTATACAAGTTTTTGTTGTAACAATATATTGTGTTAAAAGTCTGCTAAATAATTAATTTATTTGATGTATGGCGAATATTTTGAAGTTTTGATGTGTGTATACAAATTTAGTTTTCTTTATGCATTAAATGAATATATAAATATAAGAGTCTAAGCTTGTTACTTTTGTTTAACCATAGTTCATCGCTGTCTGGTTGAGCAGATCAATCACATCTATTTTGTTGTTAGTAAGAACCCAGGAAAACATTATCCAATGTGTTCCTTTATCTTTATCAAGATGGCAGTGTTATTTAAGGGGATTTCACTGCTATTTCTAGCAAATCAAATGACCACGTAGAGGCTCATGCATTGGCCTGTAAGAGTTAAGGTGTACTTTTGAAGTGATCGAGGTCTTTTCAAGTTTAATGATAGAATAAGTAATCATAATAAAAATTCAATATTCGATGTATATAAATAGAAATGGCGAGAAATGTTTTATCAAAGTATGTATGTACACATTGTGCTGAAACATTTTAATCAATTACAACAATCTAAAATACTTTGGTGTTTAACATACAATATTTTTGTTTGATGCACCAATTTTATTTGTCCACACCTCACAAATATACATACACACATAATGTGTGTGTGTGTGTGTGTGTATATATATATATATATATATATATACACACAGACTCACGTACAAGGAGGTGCTGAAAAGTTCCTGGCTTTAAGGGTTTCATAGAAGGCTTGATTGGAAGCCCAATCTTCTCAGTTCTGTTACAAAGCTTAGAAAAACTGAAGGACCACTGCAGTAAGTCTGTGAATCTGAGAGTGGGGTATGTTGAATAAAATCATAATTAACTGACCCCACTGTATTTTCTTTTACCCAAAGCCAGGAACTTTACACCACCCATTAATGTGCGTGTGTGTGTGTAACATCTGTTTTTCATGCTGGCATTGGTTAGACAGCTTGACTGGAGCTGGTAAGCTAGAGAGCTACACCAGTCTATTTTGGCTTGCTTCTACAACTGGATGCCCTTCCTAATGCCAACCACTCTACAGAGTGTACTGGGTGTCACCAGCATGAGTGCGTATATATATATCTTGTGTTGTACAGTCAGAAGTATAACTGCTACTGTTTAGAGCTCTACATAGATTATCTTCATCCAGTCTGTAAAGTGGTTTGGTTGTTACTATACTTAGTAGTATTACTAGTTATGATGTTTATAGAGTAAATGTAGGAGAAATCACGATAAACACAAATTCATACCATTTGTTTCCCATGTATGTTTTGCTGTTTTGCTCATTTGGAGCCTTTGCATAGGAGGTTCTGAGTGCAAGTAGATGCTTAACTGCAATGAATCCACAAGAGAACATTGGCTGTGTGGCAAGAAGATTGCTTGCCAGTCATATGGCTCTGGGTTCAGTCCCACTGTAGCCTCTTCTACTACACTCTTGAGCCAATCAAAGTCTTGTGAGTGGATTTGGTAAACGGAGACTGAAAGAAGCATGTCATTATATATATATGATGATGATGATATATATACATATATATATGTGTGTGTGTGTGTGTGTGTGTGTGTGTGTGTGTGTATGGGCGTGGCTGTGTGGTAAGAAGCTTGCTTCCCAACCACATGGTTCCCAGTTCAGTCCCATTATGTGACACCTTGGGCAAGTGTCTTCTACTATAGCCTCAGGCTGACCAAAGCCTTGTGAATGCATTTGGTAGACAGAAACTGAAAGAAGCCTGTCGTATATATATATATATATATATATATATATATATATATATATATATATATATATATAAACACTGTACATTTAAGCACATAAGTGGTATCTTATTAGCGACCGAAGCTTTGTGATTGAATTTGGTAGGCGGAAGTTACTGCCGCGTGTGTATATGTCTGTGTATGTGCATGTGCCTCTCTCCCAAAGAGAGAGAAAGAGAGAGAGGGATATATATACATATACATACACACACACTGAATTGAATAACTATGAAATAATCATATTCCAAAAGGAAACACATTGAAGCTAAATTCTGAGAATTTATTGTAGTTTTAGTATAGGTGCATACCAAAGAAAATTAAACAAGCATAAACGAGGTATTCTACTTTCAAAGTTTACATGCCCACATGCATACAAATGCATGCAACATAACACAGACTTTTGAGGTTTTCTCTCGTTTTGTGAGCCAGACTTTATCCAATTCTATCACAGAACAGAAACCTACCCATTTTTGCCTTTCTGACAACAAGATATACATGCTTAATTTAAACACAAACAGTACTGACCAAAGCAATTTGGGAAACCTGCAAAGGCTGCAATCATTCTTTATCTTCCTTAAACTATGTAATATATATATATATATAGTATGTCAAATTAAATCAAATATACAGTTTAATAGATAACCTGATGCAACAGAACGGATTCTTATTATCTTTTACTTGTTTTGGTCATTGCACTGTAGCCATAATGGAGCACACCATTGAAGAATTTAGTGGAACAATTCATATCCAGCACATATTTTCTAAACCTGCTAATTGTACTATTGGTATCTTTTGCCAAACCAATAAGTTATGGGGACATAAACAAACCTACACCAGTTGTCAAGTGGTGGTGACACACACACACACACACACACACACACACACACACACACACACACACACACACACACACACAGATATATACAATGGCCTTCTTTCAACTTCTGTCTACCAATTCCACTCACATGGCTTTGGTCAGCCTGAGAATATAGAAGAAGACACTCGTGCAAGGTGCTACACAGTGGGACTGAACCTGAAACTATGTGACTGTGAAGCGAGCTTCTTACCACACAATCATAGTAATTTTCATTATAAATCAAAATAGCTCTGTTTTTCATACAAATTCATAGGAAGTGGAATATTATTTAAACTTGCTTTGTATTATGTAATGTTACAACAAACACAATTTGTACTGTTTACTTAGTTACTCTCAAAATTCTTTATATCTGATATATGAATATGAAGATATATTCATAGAACTCTTCTAAGCATGGAGAAATAGATATTAAATCAATACAAAAGATGAATATCATGAAAGAAAGCGCACAAAGAGAAATTAATATATTTTAGTGATTTAACTGAAAGAGCTCGTAAACATTCCCAATTAGACCAATACAATGAAATAGGGTGTGCAGATTGCTTATATACAAGATACAATACTGGTGTACTTAAAGTGATTCCGTAAATCTTGTATTAGGACATGGTGATTAAACATGATGCTGTGATGTGAAATTAGTTTATAACATTAAAAAAAATACAAAACCTTTGATAGTGGGGAAGAAAAGAAAGTCAAAAGTCAATCCAGAATTTAGGAGCAGTTCTAAGAATTGAAAGAGTTTCTGATAGTAACATGGGTGTTGATTGCTTGTAATATCCTTGATAAAAAAAAAATTAAAATAATAATAACAAATCTAATCTAAGTAGAAAAATAACTAACCAGATAAAGTTTCAAAGAGGTGATTATTTTTGTTTTTTTTTCATTCTGATCTTCCTTGATCAAATGGGCTGGGTTTCTTTAAAAAAATGTTATTATAAGGGTGGGTAGAGAGAGAGAGAGAGAAAGAGATTACAAGAGAATCAATAACAAAGCAGCAACAGAATCTAAGATGGGAAAACTTCTTTAGATGCAACCATGCAACCATTCAATTAATAATTGCTTAAATAGATTGCTCAAAGGTGTTGCGTGTATGTTTAAAAAGAACAGATAAACAGTACATTGTAGGAAAACTGAAAACATGAGACAAAATGAAATAGAATTATTTTTTGATAAATATATTTTCAAAAGTATTTTGAGTTCACTCAATTAAATTTGCTTTTCATACAAGAAATTGAATTTTTTTCTCCTTTATCTACTTATTTATATATAGTTGTTGTTTTTTTATTTTTATTATTATTATTATTATTATTATTATTATTTGTATAACACATTCTTTTTGTTATTTGTGTTTGAAGCAGCCGCTTAAATGTGTCAGAAACATGTTTTGTTCCTCTCATGTGTTTTAATAAGGTTTTGCCTGACAGGGTACTAGTTTGCAAAATATTTATATGCATGCTATAAACAAATTTTATTAGTTATTTAAGCATATGAAAGAAATAACTCCATAAATGTTTGTACACACACATATATATATATATATATATATATAATTGTTGTATGTATGTATTATATATGTAGGTACATGATGTTCATGGAAGCATGCATAATAGCTTTGCTGAGGGAACTTCAGTAGAATTTGATAGTGACTCCTCAAGAAATGGGTTAAATGTATTTATCAAAAGCACTAGAAATACATAGGTTATTTGCAAATACAATGACACACACATTCTTATTTCAAAGCAGACATTTTCCTCAATGGATTACTTTCTATAAAGATTAAGAAAATATATCTTTGCTTGATAAATATTATCAAGTAGAGAGAGTGAAACATAGACAACGGACAAGAATAAATACATTTGACCTTTGGATACAATAAGTAGAGAAATGAAAGTATTGTCAAGTATTTCTCTATCTTTCACACCTAAATTTCTGGTTCTCTATAAGCTTGCCAGATGTTCCACTTCATCATTATGTGTAGCCATTGCTTGCAACAAGTAACAACATCAATTTTCTACTTACACACTTGTTATATTAGGAACAAGACCATTTATCAGATAACAATAGAATTTCATATTCTTGGTTACTAACTAGCTCTTTAGATAGGAGGAATGGGTTTTAACCCTTTAGCATTTAGATTACTTTGTCAACTGGAATGCTTATTTTTCATACAGTTTTGAATTAATCATGCATTGTCTTGTAGCTTCAAGATTTCAATAATTTGATTTGTTTATTTTTAGAATGATACTGTAGGGTAGCGTAAGCGGCTGGATCTGGTTGGTTTGAATGTAAAAAAATAGAACATTTTGACCTGATATGGTCAGTTTAAATGCTTAAGGGTTAAATTAACTATATTTATCTACTGAAAAAATTATGTTGCTCTTTATCTTTGAGTCACCCTATAATGAGCATGCCAGCCATGACCACACCATCTACTATGTCTTTCCCTTTTATATTTAAGGAGGATTGAGGATTTAGCTATTTTGGCTACTATTTCAAGCAACCATGTAGAAGTTCCCTTATTGGTTAATTGTGTTACTATACTAACAGATATGATAATTATGCAAGTAACGAAATATACTGATTTTAAATCTTGTATACTGACATAAATAATATATGAACATCTATGCCTGGAGTACATAATATTTTAGACAGCAGATTGCATGTCATTTGGCTGAAACTCTAAACAAATAATTTGAATACATATAAATATCCTTACTAACCGCCAAAGATTTATCTGGAGATCAAGAAGTTGTTTTACTGGATTGTGGGTATAAAATATCCGATTTTAAACCAAGAACTTTTATATTAGATACTTAAACCACAATGTCATATAAGTACCAGAAACTAGTCATTTTAATATTTCATTTTCGTATTTCACTTCCAAGGTTCTTGATGTGAATTCATGTGTTGAAACAAATTCTGTAGTATTTTAGGAAGGTCACTACATTAATAATAAACGCATGCACTGGTTTAATTTCACTTCTTTATAATTAGTCAATTTGTTAATTATTTAATCAACTAACTGATTGATTGCTTGTATTTTGTTGTTGTTGTTGGCACTCTGTTGCTTTCGACGTCGAGGGTTCCAGTTGATCCAATCAACGGAACAGCCTGCTCATGAAATTAATGTGCAAGTGGCTGAGCACTCCACACACACGTGTACCCTTAACATAGTTCTCAGGGATATTCAGCGTGATACAGTGTGACAAGGCTGACCGTTTGAATTACAGGCACAACAGAAACAGGAAGTAAGAGTGAGAGAAAGTTGTGGTGGAAGAGTACAGCAGGGTTCGCCACCATCCCCTGCCGGAGCCTCGTGGAGCTTTAGGTGTTTTCGCTCAATAAACATTCACAACGCCTTGTCTGGAAATCGAAACTGCGATCCTATGACCGTGAGTCCGCTGCCCTAACCACTGGGCCATTGCGCCTCCAGAATTGCTTGTATAATCACTCAGTTAATCAATCAGTTGTTTGTCTTCATCAAAGTCCTTTTGCTGCCATTCACAACCTAATCAATGACATATCCTCTTTTCTCCAAGTCTGCTTCAAATTAATCTATTGTCTTATTAATCGAGTTTATCTTTTAAACTTATCCTCCTGGAATTTAAAAGGGAATGAGTATACATTGTCTTTCAATAATGTGTGCGTATATTCATATACACACACATATATACACATATACATGTATTATTGATAAAAACGGATACACACACACATTCATATCATTACATCTTGTTACCGCATAAGGTGAAAAAGTAATCTCAAAGGATATTGAATTCAGGAAAATGTAAGCACCAAATTAATTATTAATAAGTTCTTTAAAATGTTCAACATTGGTGCTTTGAACCAATGAGGAAGGCTTTTATATTGTCACTCAATCTCCTTGATATACCTTCAAATGGTACTTTACTGTCCTGGAACAGTAAATCATTGCATATAATGTTTGCTTGACCTTGGTTGACCTGGGGTTAAATAGCATGAACTGTGGTGTCTTATTATTTCTGTAACAAAGCTAGATTTGAAAATCTGAAAATTAAGACATATTCTAATATAGAAACGTATCTAATCTGCAAATGATTGCTAAACTTGAAATGTATACAGTATTGGAAACAGCTTTCTAACACAAACACAGTCAGTTCAAAACTGTGCGTATTGGACACCAGAAGGTTTCAGGTGTCTTTTGGAAACCTTTCAGGGCCTTCTTCTTGACAGCTTTACAGGGTACTGCCCTCACTGCCACCACCACCACCATCAGTGATGTAAGGCCCCACTTACTGGATTGACTAACTAGTAATATTTGATCCTAAGTCCATTTCAGAATCATCACTTCCATTCAAAATGTGGACTCGTGTAGGTCTGACTCACCATATAGGCAAACATGCATGCATGCATTACCTCTCCACCAGGTTTCATCATTGATTTTCAGCAATATCCAATAGTTGGATCTCTTTCATAGTGACATTTGATTGATGACGATTGATACCAACTGATAGCTGTCTCATTCCAATAAAATCTCCACATTCAAGTTCTACAGAAAAGTGTACTGCATTACATAAATAATGGATATGATTGTTACAAAAATCCACTTGTTGAATAAAGCTTAATATTAACCAACAACATGAATAATAAGCAAGATAAGATGAATATGGAGATTTGGGTAAAATGATTTTCAAGACTGTCAGAAAATTATAATGTTCATTGTGGAATATTAAAAGAAACTTTCTAAATGGAATAAAAGATGGCACAGGTGTATATATATGAAAGGGGAATAAAAGCTGAGGACACTTTTTCACTTTGTACTCATCTTTTAACATCAGCACATTTAATGACAGAACTTCAAGTATGCAGCAATAGCTTAAATAATATTCATTTTATTGTTTAGCTGTGATGATAAACAGAACAGAAAATATCTATGAAAGCTCAGAGTGCCAAGTTATTAATGAAGTATGTTATAGAGGTGTCTACAGCCATACTTGTCGTAAACTACACAATTCCCTAATGAATTCCAGAGTAAGTTAAAAAGATATGCATATACTATTTCCATTATCCAAGATAAATACTCCATAATTTGATGATAGGCAATTTAAGAAACTTGTCAGAATGAGAAGAGTTTTCAATCAGCAGATCATAGGATTCTATAATATGATACACAGCAACAAAAGATAGAAAGTCTACTCATAGGATGTTTAACAATGATGAGTTTGAGGCATCTGTGAATATTGATGGATATTAGAATCATAAATATTCAATAGAAAATCGTTGTTATGTATACTGGGGAATACATTTCCTTCAAAGTATAAAAAGAAGCCAAATGTAACTATTGACCTCAGTGTGAATATACTCTTCTTATATTTATACTTATAAATGTTTTTGACTCGTATGACATGATTATTATAAGCTCTCAACAGCTTGAAAATAATATGGTCACTAATACTGTATGTGTCTTTGGTTTTAAATTATGTACACTGTGTCTCTCTACATGTTGTAAGATATGACTAAAGACGTTGGCCATAGAAAATGCATACGGCCAGAAATCATTATCTTAAAACATAACCAATCCATTTCATATCAGCACGGAAAATCAGAAGTAAAATACTGCTGTTGTCGCTGAGGATGAGTATCATGATGAATACAAAGAAACTTGATCAAAGACTTTCCAGTAGTGACCATCCCTTATTTTAGTTCAATGTGTCCAGGAGTAGAAAATGAAATACTATACTGTAAAGTACCTGACATGTATAACACAAATGCATGTGTATCAACTGATGTTGTTTAGCTCCAGATCAAACCAGAACAAGAAAACCTATGGTTAAAAACATTTTGGAGATAACCATTACTATAACCATTATATATTTTCTTTCAGGGGATTTTTGATTGTATTACCTACTATGCAATTCCCCTTTCTTAATCTGCCGCAGTGACATTTAAGAGAGATTTGGCTGTTATTTGTAGCAGATCAAACAACTGTGTAAAGGCTTAGAAAGTGGCTCAAGTGCATCAACTGTTTGTTAATATATGTGATTACATCATCGCACTCTACAGTAAGACACCTGTTCCTATCTTTCTATCGTACTTTAACCTCTCATCATTTAGCATAAAGCTACCTTCCTTAATATTACTCTTCCTCTCAACTGAATGGTCCTTGTCTTGCAAGCGAAAAGGTGACTGTGCTAGTACTAGTGCCACGAAAAAATGCAGCCAGTACAGTATGAAATGTTGTTGTCATTAAGAAGAGCATCTGGACATCGAAACCATGGTAAATAGTAGAGCCTGGCACAGTCCTGTGGCTTGCTTTCTCCTGTCAAACCATCCAACCCATGCCAGAATGGAAAACAAGCATTAAATGGTGGTAATGGTGAGGAGGAGGAGAAGAAGAAGGAAGAGGAAAAGGAGAAGGATAATGATGATGATAATGATGATGACAACGACTGCCTTGGATGGTTTTCTTTTAAACAGATATTTTCAGTCATTACCTAACAAGATAGTATGAAAACTAAAGTTGACATTCAAAAAAAAAAAAAAGAAAAAAAAAACAGAAGTTAATCATCAGAAGAAGGGAGAGGAGTGTCCATCGTTTTTTGTAGACTCTCCATCATTGGAGAGAGATCGATGCTACACTGGTGTCCACTTTGAACATTTATAGATAGATCAAAGTCTGCAAAGCAAAACATAGACTAATAAGAGGGGACTATAGGTCTAATGTAAATGCAGTAAAAATATATAGAATAGAGTAATGGATAGTTGCAAAGATGATATGAATGCTTCTGATGACTAAAGTATGTATAATGAAACATTTGTTACAGAAAATAGAAGTGAGAAAGACTGTTAAAGAGAAAGCTTGTGGAATAAAATCAGTATTAGATGAAGCAATAATAATGATAATGTAGCAGGACGTCGGTGCCAAAGTCAATCAACTACATACATGAACACACCAAGCTTCAAAAGACTTAAAGCTTCTAAAAACCTAAAAGCAAATTTTTTATATATATTATATTATATTATATTATATTATATTATATATAGTTTATATATTATAATGGTGCTGTTAATCAATTTCAATTTCACAACCCAGATGTTTTCACATTATATTTATTTTTAACATAATGTTTTAATCTGATGTAAAAATCAAATTTTTACATTCTGTTTATCAATCTCTCATCAAAACCATAGAATACTTTACAAGATATAATGATAATATATCAAACAATTAGAAATCTGAATATTATAACCTGTATATTACCAAACCAATGAATGAGCCATAACAGGGTTTCTCAACCTGCTAGAAATTACAACCAGATCTACTAAATCACATTTAACCATTTTAAGGAAGGAGATGTTGAACTGGAATAAGGGATGGTCACAACTGGAAAGCTTTTGATCATAGGTCTGTTTGAGCTGGAATAGACTTGGACTAAACAATAGCATTCTGTGTATTTATCATCATCAACAGCACTTTACATCTGATTTTCCATGCTGATATGGATTGGACTGGTTTTCTGAGGCAGTGGGCCATGCCCCTATACCCCTATGCCCTTTTTGTGGCCACCCTTTTAGTCATCTATTATCACATGCAGACACAGTGTATGTAATCTGAAACCAGAGCACATAGTGTCACTTGACAACTTGCTGGGGCTGCTTGCTGGAGCCTAGCAGCAGGAAGTTTAGACAGTGTCATGTGACAACTTGCTGGGGCTGCCTACTGGACCCTAGCAGCAGGAAATTAGACAGTGTCAAGTGACAACTTGCTGGGGCAGCCTGCTGGAGCCTAGCAGCAGGTATAAAAAAGGGGAATTTGACAAGACAGTCAGTTGGATGCTGACACTCATTGATGCTGCATGGAAGAGGCCAGGGAATAGAAGAAAGAAGACATGCACCCAACACCAGAGCTGAAGACACCTCTGAAAGTGGGGTGGGGGCACCATGTCAGAACGGTAGAGGAGTAGGGGCCGAAACCGGACGTGGTTCCTCCTGATGATGTCTTGAGCTAACTGGATCCTATAAAGTATCTGTTGTGGTAGCAGACCACGAAACATGGTTGAAATTCCTTCCTATTTACTTTAACTTGTAACTATAGTATATTGATTTCAAATTTTGTCACAATGCCAGCAGTTTTTTTTGTGGGGTGGGGGGAACTCAATTACATTGACACCAGTGTTCAGCTGGTACTTATTTTATCATCCCAGAAGGATGAAAGGCAAAGTCAGCCTCCGTGGCATTTGAACTCAAAGCATTAAGACAGATGATTCTGCCAGCTCTCCACTTTGTTACAGCAGTATATTGACAGCATGAAGGCAGTTCAAAACCTTTTGAAATTTTATTTAAATGATATTCTGGAGGGTATTTCTCTTAAATCTAGTGGTGAAAAATAGTCACATGCTTTAAATATTGAAATATAACTCATAGTTTATGGGTTCAAATCTGTCAAGGGTATTTTGTCACATCTTTATGAACAAACACTGTATTTTACATACTTTAGTTGATCTAGCTGTTTGGAATAGATACCAAGTCTCCAGAGAAAGTTGTGTTCTCTCTCTCTCCATTTTCACTCACCTGAGGTAGCCCTTCTAAGGCAAGACTCCTTTTTTGTCCCTCATTACTACACACATCTCAGTTGAGGACTCCTGCCTAGCAAGTTATTTGGTGAACCTACTGCTGTTGGTACCACATAAAAAGCATCCAGTACACTCTATAAAGTGGTTGACATTAGGAAGGTCATCTTTCAAAAGAAACCATGCCATAGCAGACAGCAAGTTTTGATGCAATCTTCTGACTTGCTAGTTCCTGTCCAGCCATCCAACACATGCCAGTACGGACAAAGGATGTTAAATAATGATGATAATAATGACTTCCTTCTGAAACTAATTAGGCTTTCTTATGCAGGCTTCCTACATTGAAGGAAATGCTAGCAGAAAGTCAGTCAGCATTATTTTTGGCCAGAAATAATGTTATTTAGATTGTCTTTTATTTCATTCATTTTCACACTTGATTACACTGTCAAAGGGAAAAATCGGATTCACCTTTTACAACACCACTAAAACTAGATTTAAGTACTTGGCTTTATACACTCCTTAAATCAACGAAAATATCAACTTAACCCAAGATGTAAGAGCATGTTGCTTAGCCCAAGGTCAGTTCTAATTCAGCAAACTATGATCAAAGACATGCCAGTCATACCCACCCCATTTTCTATGTGCTAGATCGTGTATTGTGAAGGCATGTGGTCGAATGGTGGGGGTGATGCATTCACATTTGCAAGTTCATGGTTTCAGTTTCTGGAATCAGGTGATGTGTTATATTCTTGAGGAAAAACCCTTCATTTCACATGACATCAATCCACTCAGCTATAAATGAGTAAACCTGCAATGGGCTACCATCCCATTAAGGGGCCATGTTGTGATCTCAGTCACTTATACACCATGAAAACTAGATAACCAGCCTTAAAACTCAAGACAGTACTCTGTTACTACCACTACTACATCATACATTGTGTCATTCCTTTTTTAAGGCAGGATGGGGTAATCAGATGAAGACGTGGTTGTATTTCTAGCAACCAAACAAGTAACTGAATAGAGACTTTGTCAGTGATTCGATGTAATTTCAGCTTCTTGTTGATATAATTTCTTTCATTCCTGTGTTGGACAATTTACAACTGAAACTAATAGTCTGGAATAAAATGGAGTGTTCCAGGCTGATTCTTCCTTTGTGTACAACATAAAGATAGCAAAATATTCAGTGGTAACCCTACAGCTAAATGTTATTTGACAATTTCATTTTCATCTAAGAATGCTAATGATGTCTTCGTTTAGATTTATATCATCCCTAATTAAACAGAACCATGATCAAAGGAATTCCAGTGATGATGATAGTCTTTTTCTCTCAGGGTGTATGTATCTAGGACTACATTATACAATGTAGTCTAAAGATATACACTTCCTCTGTTCAACATGTTAAGTGAGTAATTTGATGGAAATTAGGCTGTTATCTCTAGCAGTAACTCAAGCAAACATGTAAAAGCTTTCTCATTTACTCAGATTCAAGGATATATCCCAGTTGTGCTCTAAGAACTTTGTATCTTTTCTAATCATTAGCATAAAGTAATTTGGTTAAGAAATTAAGCTGTATGATTCCTTGTTAGCCCTTTCGTGATTATATTTCTAATGAGATGAATACCTAAGTATTTTAATTAATTTTCAATATAATGAAAATTCCATGCTATTGACATAACCTCTGTCACTCTGCACAAAGGTGTTACACTTGGTGATGATGAGCAAATAAGGAGATCCCTCATAGTCATCTGACCCGATAGAAATAGCAGCTAAATTGCTCTCAAATCACTCTTTGCCCCCTTTTGTTATCATATTTCTGTCAACATATGCTGCTTTTGTTTCAATTAATTTTGAAGATAATGAAGAATTTATTAAAATATCTTTATCATTATCAAGCTAGGATCTGGAACAAATTAGCATAAACTTTTGATGGAAGATTATAATTTAAAGCACTTTAAGACAGTAAGTTTGTCATAGAACCGGAGGTGGTTTCAGGTGTGTTGGTATCAAAAGAATTACACAACATTTTTAAGAAAAGACAAGGAAAGGAACATTGGATATCAGATAAACTATGTCTGAAAAGATAGAATGGTCAGAACTTGGAACATGTTTGATCAAAAGTCTCATTGTTAAGGAAACATCTAAGGTTAAGCAACATCAAACAACTTAATACCAGCTTCGAAATTCTATTGAGAAAGGCTGTACATGACTGGACCCACCATAAAATTATCAATGCAATTAATAGAACCAAAATATGGCATGAGACTACTAGTTGTTGCTGTGGCTTATAACCTGGTCAGTGCTGAGTGAGCAGGCCTACAGTGAAGGCATTTCAGCCATGACACTGTGTGGTGACCAGTTTTCATCCCAACCACATGGTTTTGGGTTCAGTCCCCCTGCAGGGCACCTAAGATAAGTGCCTTCAACTATAGCCTCAGGCAGGGCAGACCAAAGCCTTGCAATTGGATTTGGTAGGCAGAAATCAAAAGAAGGTCATCGTGTGTGAGTGTATTTCTATTTGCCCTTCACCACAATTTGACATCCAGTGTCGGTTTGTTCACATCTCCATAACTTAGCAGTTTGGCAAAAGAGACAAATAGAATAAGTACCAGACTAGAATAAGTATTGGGGTTGATTTGTTCAACCAAAACCCTTCAAGCTAGTGTCCCAGCATGACCACAGTTCAATGACTGAAACAAATAAAAGATAAAAAGTAAAAGATGGCCTTCCTATTTTCAGGTAAAGCGTATTTTAGACTACAGTAATAAATTTGCTCTGGCTTCTATTTTGATAGCAGAATTTGATTTAATGGAGATTCAGTTAGTATTTCTAGCAGTCTGAGGCTCCTTCATTGAACTATAAGACTACAAGTTGAAAGGGTTTCAATTCAAATCAAATGCAGATATTACTTTTTATATCAGAGACGGTTGATGGTAATCTTAATTTTAAACAGTTCCAGGTCACATATCGAAACAGGTACCAGATATTCTGGAAATTCTAATGTTCCATCAAAAGTTGGATCTGGATCCCATCTATACAATTGCAAGAAACTGAAGCAATACAATCGCCCTTAAAAGCCCAAAGGAGCTTGTGGGACACATATGTTATTCAAGTTACCATTAATAATTAATTTATAGATAGACAGACAGACAGATAAGGTACCTATACACATACATATGCATATAAATATAAGCTGCCCCAGGCGAAACGAATTTTATATTTCAAAATAGATTTAACTACTTTAGACTTGAGTTACTCAATCAGTAACTGTTCTGTTATTATTCATGCAATTTCGTTAAAATG
This sequence comes from Octopus bimaculoides, assembly GCF_046866305.1. Taxonomy (NCBI): domain Eukaryota; kingdom Metazoa; phylum Mollusca; class Cephalopoda; order Octopoda; family Octopodidae; genus Octopus; species Octopus bimaculoides. The sequence continues at coordinate 67,062,668 of NC_142931.1, read as the reverse complement.
ACTTCAAATAAATATAGCATTAAATGTATCAATCCTGAAATGATGAATGGCAAAGTTGAAGTCACTAAGTTGTGAAACCAGTAGTTAGAAGACAATCTAAAATTCTGAAAGGCTGTCCTTTCAATCATACATTAACCTCTTAACACCTCGCATAAAGCTGCCTCCTTCCCTACCATACTACCACTCAGTGGTGGGAACTGTTTAGTCTTCCAAGTTTCTAGGACTTTGTTGAGTCACAAGTCCTAGTGCCACGAGAAAACCACCCAGTATACCATGTAAAGTGGCAGTTTAACTGCCTTGTATACTGTATAAATAGGTTAGGATAAGCATCTGACCATAGAAATCATGCCAAAGCAGACATTGGAGCCCAACACAGATCCTCCAATTCAGCACATCCTATAAAACCATCCAACCCATGCCAGCATGAAAACAGACATTAAAAGTTGATGATGATAGTGATAAAGATAACGATGATGATCTCCAACTCTACTAACTCAATGCCCTACTTCTTGAACAAGTATCATAGAAGAAAGGGAAGAAAAAGATGTACATTCATTTATAAGATTAAATTGTGGCAATAAAACCAATGTATATTATTGGATACTAGCTTCATGGATAATTTCTGTCTAGACATGGAGACTTTGGAAATTTCAATAAGAATTTTTCTATTTAATACTAAGCAATAGAAGAAAAATGACAATTGATTCTTTAGGGGTAATTTCACTATGCTGCCATTTAGCCTTTTAGCAGAATCACTTTACAAATATATACAAATAACTTCTTTTATATATATATGCATACATATATACATATATGTATCTATACACACTTGCATATATATATATTGGGAAAAGCCTTTTAAAGTTGTATTTGAAACATGACTATGTTCTAATTCAATCATTTTTATGAGCATTCTCTCAGATATTTATAGTTAATTTGAAACAACAAAGTTCCCATCTTTATCTAGGTTTCCAGTCTACTTCTGTCTCATCTTCAGAACGTGAAGTGGTTTTGACTTCTTCACAGCACTTTTCTGTAGTGGGTACCTTATATTTATACCAATTTTACCACCAGAATTTAAACATTAGAGTATTATAGATCAAACAAGTTCTACACAACATAAAATATAATAACCATATAAAAATACGCAAGGATGACAAAAGCAGTATGCTCATAATCACATACAGAGACAAATCAATGAGTTACTTAAATATATAAGCAGGTTTACAAAGATCCAAAGAGACAAACTCAATAACAAAAATCAATATAAATAAAATCAGTGATAAACACACAAATCAAATCACTGTACTTTCTCCACATCAAAAAAGAATTCATATATACATATATATAAATACATATATATATATATATATATATATATATATATATATATATATACATCATCACCATCATCATCATTGTTTAATGTCCACTTTCCATGCTGGCATGGGTTGGATGGTTTCACATGGAGCTGGCTAGTAGGGAGCTATCCAGATTCCAATCTCCAACTGTCTGCTGTGGCATGCTTTCTATAGCTGGATACCCTTCCTAATGCCAACCACTTAAGAGAGAGTACTGGGTGCATTTTACATGCTACTGGCATACACACACATGCACACGCACATATATTGTACAATAAACAAAACACCCCTGCCAAACTATGTGTGTGTGTTTGTGTGTGTGTGTGCATGTGCGTGTGGTGCAATAAAAATACACAAACAAAAAAACTCCCTTCTGACCCATAAATCATGAATGAATGTATCCCACATATAAAATCACCAAAAACAAAAAATGGATGAAATTAGATGAAATTATCACAAAATACATACAAGAGAATTATAGTATCAGATCATCCAAAGAATCAAGAAATGTTTTACAAGAAACCAATGAAATTGGTACCCAGATGTGGAAACTCTTTTCACTAACATTCCAGTTGTGGAAACACTAGAAATTATATAAAATAATCTGTCTCTCTCTGTCTCTCTGTCTCTCTCTCTCTCTCTCTCTCTGTATATATATATGTATATATATATATATATATATATATATATATATATATATATATATATATATATAATATATATAGGTGTGTCTGTGTGTGTGTGCGTGTGTGTGTGTGTGTGTGTGTGCGCAATATAATGCATAACATCCAAAATTTCATTTGCCCATAGTACCTGCAAAATAATTAAAATGCTATTACTCTTTTACTCTTTTACTTGTTTCAGTCATTTGACTGCGGCCATGCTGGATCACCCCCTTTAGTCGAGCAAACCGACCCTAGGACTTATTCTTTGTAAGCCTAGTACTTATTCTATTGGTCTCTGTTGCCGAACTGCTAAGTTACGAGGACGTAAACACACCACCATCGGTTGTCAAGCAATGTCGGGGGGACAAACACAGACACGTAAACATATACACACAAATACATATATATATATATATATATATATATATATATATATATATATATATATATATATATATACGCTGGGCTTCTTTCAGTTTCCATCTACCAAATCCATTCACAAGGCTTTGGTTGGCCCAAGGTTATAGTAGAAGACACTTGCCCAAGGTGTCACACAGTGGGAATGGACCCAGAACCATGCTATTAGTAACTTGTACACCAAGGTATGTATATAAAGTGATGGAGTAGCAATGATTTCTCCTCTAGGACTCACTTTCACCATATTCTATCAATCTACAGTAGAAAACAATACCAATAAACAAATGCATGCATTAAATACATAAATGAAAGGATAGTTGCAAGGGACACATTGAAAGATATTGAGACAGCGATAAAGAACAAACAACTCAGTACTTAGATTTAACACACAAAACAATACTGATATAAGACTCATGATCTAGACATTATTGTTCAGATTAAAAACTATAGATGCATTATGTCAGTTAACATAAATGACAAACAAATACATACACCTACTGGAGCTACAGAATGCCCACATACCTGCAAAATGTTGGAAGTAAATTCATCACTTAGGGGAGAATTTAAATTCTCTTCCACAATTAAAAATACTAGATAAAAAAACAATCTACAAAATAAAAAAATCACTAATTAGCAAGAGATATATCCCAAAAGACTACTAATTAACAAGAGATATATCCCATGCTACTGATAAATATAGACAAAAGTATAGTCAATAAATACATTAGACAGTACTCTTAAAATAAAAAACACATATTTCACAAGAATTCTTTTATATGAATCAAATACATACAAGGTACAGAACAGATGAACAAACATTCAAAAACTCCATAAAACAAAATCAGAATGCATCACAAAACCATAAGCTGGTACTCATCATCATCACCATCATTATTTAACATCCATTGTCCATGTTGGCATGGGTTGGATGGTCCATCGAGAGCTGGTAAGCTGAGGGGCTACACCAGACTCCAGTCTGATTTGGCATGGTTTCTATAGCTGGATGCCTTTCTTAATGCTAACCACTCCAAGAGTGTAATGAGTGCTTTTACATGCCACTGACATCAGTTCCAGTTGCATGGCACCAGTATCTGTTACAACTACAATTTCACTTGGTTTGATGGGTTGTCTACTAAAGCACAGCATATTTCCAAAAGTCTTAGTAATTTGTCATTGCCTCCGTGAGGCCCAACGCTTGAAAGGTGCTTTTTACATGCTACCTGCACAGGTATTAATAATATATTACAAAAACAATCTGATAAGAACCTCCTTGTTAACAACATACCACAGAACTATAAACCTGGGAACAAAATAAGAATGACCAATATCATTTTACTATTCAATCTATTTTTATTAATGCTTTCCCATTTGTGCATTATCAGAGCTTTATAGTTCACTTGGGAAAATAAAATTCCAATCTAAAATTCATCATTACCAATGTTTCCATCCAATCTCAACCATCATCAAGATGTGAGGTGTTTCTGTGCAGCCCTCTTTTATAAGGATACCCATTATACATTCTTACCACAAAAGATGTATTATTATTATGTGAGAGATAGTGATAGTGAAATGAGAGCAGCTGGGAGAAAGAGGAGGAAGAAATTATTCCAAATTGTTTGATATCTATGCATCATCACTTCGTATAGCTCAGTGTGATAGATAGTGATAGTGGCGAAGATTGATTTAGATAGCTAGATAGATAGATAGATAGATAGATATTCATTTTGAAAAAAGAATATATACATAAACATGCACAAATATTCATAGTGATTAATTTCAACTCACATTCCATACGTGCTTATAGACACACACACACACACACACACACACACACACACACACACACACACACACACACACACACACAGATATATATTATGATTATAGTTTTTTTTCAAATTGTTAACTAATTTGGTGTTAGCTAAAATGCCGAGAAGCAGCCTTGCAGCTAACGTGAAAGTGAAGTTTTGAAATTCTTAAAATTTATCTGTTTCCATCAAGTCAAAATTATAGATTGTATCCTGAAATTAATGAAAACACTTTACAATTTACACAAGTGTGAAATTCCATAAGCTGGGGTAACCATAACACAGAGGATGCTTTTATATGTAATAAGTTTCTTTCACTCCCCATCAATCAAATTTACTCACAAGATTTTGGTCAGCCAAGGCTTGAGCAAAAGATACTTGCCCACTGGGACTGAACCTGAAACCATGGTTGGGACGCAAACTACTTATTTTCAGAGCTATGCTTGCATTGCATGTGTTTATATATATATATATATATATATATATATATATATATATATATATATATATATATATATATATATACATATATATATTTATATATATATATAATCAAAATAAACAACAGTATATCAAGTAGCAGTGCAGTACAACTGTTTCAAGTGACTCCATTTAATTGAACAATGCAATCATTACATCAATTTAAATGCAGTGCCATCTTCAGCTGCACAAATAAATAAATGGAATTTTAACAAGTTGGACACATTAATATAATTTTTCTCAAATATTTTAATAAAGCAAGAGATGGAAGAAATTCATGTTGTCACTGTTGTAGCTAGGAATAGATTACACTTCTAAAAATCACATGGAGCACAGTGGATCATAGTGTTGTAAAGAATTGTAATTCATTTCTAATTCATTTATCTCTATATCAACTACTAAATCTAAGACTAAAAAACTTTGTCTATTTTGAATAAAGGACAAGAGTGAGTTGACAGCTCATGGCTAGGTATGGTCATAAATATTATCATATGTATTCCTTTTGCTCAGGGAGGAAATAAGACATTAGGAGTAGTCAGTTGGATATAAGTAACTGTGTATAAAAAGAGGCAGGGTAGGGTTAGACTTTAAATCAAGATGTAAATTAACAGTTAAAGGGGCAAGATGCTAAAAAACCTAAGATGTGAATAGAGAGGAAATTCTATTTAGGGGCACTGTGAGTAATTGCTTATAAACAATATTGTTATGTTGTATAAAAATAAAATTTCAGAATTTCAAAAGTGATATGATAACCAAAATAGGTAAAACGGTGTGTATATATCAATTATAAACATTAAAAATGAAAGATTACATAGAATCGATTTAATATTCATTCATGTACTTAATTAATTACTTATTAGGTGATTTCTATAAAGACTGCTCAGAGCATTTACTTATGGAATAACTGGAAAGATGCACATGCTATCTATTAATTTTATACCATGAATCAGAAAAATGTAAAGATGCATATAGATACACACACATTTATATTTGCATATATGCATCTATACACATATACAAATATTTATACGTTTATACGGATGTAGTATAAATATCTTGCATAGACTGAAGTAACTGAAAAATATATATTTAAGAACAAGAAAAATAACAATTTATAAGGGTTAAGAGGTTAATAAGTAAGGATATCAAAATATGAAAACAAAATAATAAGAATTTATAGAAAATAATAAGAAATATATATAGCCTACATATAAAGAGACAGGTGATTAAAATTAGATGTAGGGACGAGATAAAGGTAACTCAATAAAAAGAGGTAATAAGTATGGAAGCAGTGAGAGCAGTTAAAGGTATTTAGACTGGAGAGATTTTATAAGTTGCAATGTTACAGGTACTATTGTATGTATGATTTTATAGTTTCTTGGGGGTATCTGTAGCTTATTTTGATTTTATTCACCTTACTTCAAGCTGTGCAGATAATACTAGACTGACATGGTGCTTCCATTTAGGTACCTAATTCAACTAAATCTCAATTATTTCTTATATATATATATATATATATATCATCATCATCATCATCATCATCATCATCGTTTAATGTCCGCCTTCCATGCTAGCATGGGTTGGACGATTTGACTGAGGACTGGTGAAACCGGATGGCAACACCAGGCTCCAATCTGATTTGGCAGAGTTTCTACAGCTGGATGCCCTTCCTAATGCCAACCACTATATATATATATATATATATATATATATATATATATATATATACATATGTATTTATATATATATATATATATATATATATATATATATATATATATATATGTATTTATATATATATATTTATATATATATATATATATATATATATAGTAGAAGACACTTGCCCAAGGTGCCACAGAGTGGGACTGAACCCAGAACCATGTGGTTAGGAAGCAAGCTTCTTACCACACAGCCGCTCCTTCACCTGTCCACACTACCACTCCTGCGCCTATGTATACATGTACACACACACATACATATATATGTAAATCAGACATCCAATACAGAATGAATATGAATGGTAAAACAAGATCTAAATCTTTGGTGCTGTGTTAAAGATATAAAACTTAATTATGATATTAGAAAAAATAGTGGCTTAGAGAAAGAGAAGAGAGGTAGAGAGAGGGAAGAGAAATCTAGCACGTGTGTGTATGTGTGGGAGTATATGGAAACTCATGACAGAGTGTATGTACTGGTTACAGTTCAAAAGGAAAATAAATATTCAATTTATACTACTGGCAATAAATTAATGAGGCTAATGTCAAAGAAAAATAAATAAATCATATTTTTTCATTCTTGCTATATATATATATTTTTTTGTTTTGTTTTGCTTCGCTTTTTTGCTTTTTTTATATTTACATTTTTGACCAAACCTTCAGTTGATCTCATTTTGGAGCAATTAACTTGCAGAAAGATGTGATTAAAACAATTTTATAGAATACACAATTATTAGTATATTAAAGACATAATTAACTAGTTTTTTTTTAATTTTGGAAATATGAAACTAAAAAAAGGAAAAATTAATATTATTAAATATTTTTATAGAACTGGAAAAAAAACAAAAAAAAGCCAATGAAGGTTTCTTCAGCAGTCAAAGGATTTGCTAGAAAAAGCAGCCAAAGTAAAAAGGGATACATTGAATGATGTGGTCCTAGAGAGTGTATACATAACCCTCTAATACAATATAATATAATATATATATATAAGTGTTGAGACCAATCCTTCAGGGGGTGGAAAGCACTCATGGTGGTGCCACATAAAAGCACTCATGAAGCGTCATGTAAAAATACCTATGTAGTGCCATGTAAAAATGCCTGTGTGATACCATGTAAAAGCACCTGCTACACAATGTAAAGTGGTTGCTATTAGGAATGGCATCCAGCCATAGAACCATGCCAAATCAGACTGGAGTCTAGTGCAGCCCCCTAGCTTGCTAGCATGGATGATAGACATTAAATGATGATGATGATGATGATAATATACATACATACAAACATACATACATACATATATATATATATATATGTATATATATATATATATATATATATATATATATAGATATATACACATATGTATATGTTTGTATATATATATATATATATATAGCAATAAGAAAATGGAGGAGAATATGCGGTATCCATCGACTTGCAGACAGTGTATTCCATTGAATTAATTAATTTATTTTGTAACTAAAATGACAAAAACCACAAACACACACACATATATATACACAAATATACATAAATATGAAACAAGGTGGAAAAAATAGTACTCAAATACCAGAGGTAGAATAATATGCTTTATTGAAAAGCAGCAAAAATATATCACAAAAAGTGTTACTCAGAGTTTCATGTTCTCGTTCATCATATAGTTTTGTTTAGAATGGAACAGAAATAAGGTTATAAGCAAATTGCTTATAACCTTATTTCTGTTCCATTCTAAACAAAACTGTCCAGCGAGCGGGAAATATATATTTTTGCTGCTTTTCAATAAAGTTTATGCATATATATGTATATATTATATATATATATATATATATATATATAGATAGATAGATAGATAGATAGGTCATTCTCAATGCATGAACACTATCAGGTGGCGTCTTCTACTATAGTGGCAAGTTGGACAATATCTTGTGTGTAAAATTTTTTGGATGGAGCTGAGAAGAACTCACTGTGTGTGTGTGTGTGTGTGTGTGTGTGTGTGTGTGTGTGTGTGTGTGTGTGTGTGTGTGCGCACGTGTGTGTGTGTGTGCACGTGTGTGAGTATGTATTCTGTTTGTCTTGAAGTGCATTGTTAACATCTATCATCATTCATACAAACGGTAAGGTAGCAAGCTGGCAGAACCATTACTGTACTGGAGAAAATGCGTAGCAGCATTTCTTCCAGCTTTGCATTCTGAGTTCAAATAATACCAGGGTCGATAAAATGAGTACCAGTTGAGCACAAGCACCATTGTAATTGATTTGCATGCTTCCCCACAACTGGTGGCTTTGTCCCAAAATTTGAAACCATTCATACAAACTGCATTATTGGTTTACAGTCCTCTGTAAAAGCATTTCAGATTTGTTTGGTATTTAAGAGGCCAAGGAAACTATTGTCTTGCTTAGAAGCTGATGAAGGTTGGCAAAAAGAAAAGCATTAGGCCTTAGAAAATCCTGACTCAACAAAATTTCATTTGACACATGCAAGCACACAGAAGTAGTCAATGACAATGAGGAGAAGGATGACGGTGACAACAATCATGATAATATTCAAAACATTCATAAAAGCCTGTTAGCTCAGTTGATTAATCAGTGTTTCATAATAATATCCAGCACTGAACCAAATAAACAGATGCTTTCTGAAGTGGACTGATATCAAAAGGGTTAAATGTCGATTTCCTTTGATAAGAATTAAGGCCAATTTATTAATAGCATACACTAATATTTATGCACAGTCTATGTGCCACCAAATATGAAATATTAACTTCTTCCTTCAGCAAATGAATTTATATATTTATACGTAAGTGCATATATGTGTGTGTGCGCGCGTGTGTGTGTGTGTGTGTGTGTGTATGTATATTTGTATGTATACATGTTTATATATATATATATATATATACATATATGTATATGTGTGCTTGTGTATATACATATATATATATATATATATGCACATACATACAAAAATATTCATAAACGTATATATATATATATATATATATATATATATATATATATATATATACATATACATATATACACATATATACATATAAATATATATATATACATATGAATACATATAGATATTGTGCCGTTTGACTGGCTCCTGTGCTAGCAACACATAAAAAGCACCATTTGAGCATGATCGATTCCAGTACTGCCTGACTGGCCCCCATGCTGGTGGCACATAAAAAGCATCCACTACACTCTCAGAGTGGTTGGTGTTAGGAAGGGTATCCAGCTGTATAAACCTTGCCAGATCAGATTGAAGCCTGGTGGAGCCTCCTGACTTGCCAGTCCTCAGTGAAACCGTCTATTCTATGCCAGCATGGAAAGCGGATGTTAAATGATGATAAGGATGATGATGATGGCATATACAATGGTGCGGTGAATAAATTATCATGTAAGTTATGCAAAATGAAACTGATACTGGCATCTTATTTTAACAGGTATATTTACCAAAATTACATAAAAATATCTTGAAATACTAAAGAGTAAATTTTTTCAATAAAATCACCATTGGCTTCAACTACGGCCTCCAGACGACTTCAGAATCTCCCGCAACTTTTCTGAATGGTCTCCTTGGTTAAATTGGTAAATGCTACCATATGCCTTCAGTTCATCTTTGGTGTTAAAAGGAGTTTTGTTGGTCTCTCACTCAACTATTCCCCTCACATAATAATCAAGGGGTTTGCAGTCTAGGGAATTAAGTGACCAGGTGTTAGGGGTGATGTGGTCGCAGAAATTGTCTAACAACTATGACTAGGTTCTTCTGCTTGTGTGGCATGGTGCAGTTTTCTGTTGCCATACATAGGGTCTTCCAGCAGTCACCATCTTGACCCAGGGCTGCACTACCTCCTCCAGGCACTTGACATAGGCTTCCGTGTTGAGTATGAGGTCATGTGGGAAGATGAATAAAGCATTATGTCTCCATGACTAGTGATCACTTCAAACACCATGACATTGACTGGATGTTTGATTTTTATCACTCTTGGTACATGTGTTGGGGACATGGCAAGCCAACAGTTGTTCCGTGTGTTCATCATCTGATCCTGGCAGTAAATATATATGGGGGGGGGGGCATGCACATGCACGCCCATGTACAGATGCCTATGTTCGTATCAATGGAGACACGCATGCAAAATCATATGAGCACGTCCACCCACCCACATACACAACTATATACTTGTGCATACTGCCACTTCCTACCTCCCTTCCAGCAAACTGACTCATTTCCTGTCCACCACATGTTTGATTTCCTGTCCACTACATTGTCGATTTCCTGTCCACCACATAGTTGATTTCCTGTTCACCATGCAGTGTTTTCCAATTAACTATCATCTCTGATATACGGTTATACCAACATCAAACCATGACACCACGTGACCTTCATAGACCAATTGCAGCCCACCTTATAGTAATAACAATCGACTTCTTTCATTCAAATTCAAAATGGCTGAAGATTAGCATCATGGTTGAAACTCTCAGAGTACCCACAAATTTGAATCAAACTGTTTTGATCCATACATGTAACTCCCAATAAAGTTGTTGAGTGCCCTTCTTTTGTTTGTCCATTCACTCCTATGAATATATATATATATATATATGATGGTTGTCTACTCCTTATGCAGAGTTTGACCACCTCCTGTACCTAAACCTTAGCACCATTGTGGCATCTGATGGGGCTTTTTAAACCAGACAATGTTCTGAAAAGACACCCACATAGATTGTACATCCAATTTGGATCACCAAGAGCTGCAAATAAATTCTGATCTTTGTGGATCTTAAAATGTCTTTTGAGGCCCCCATTAGATTTGCAAACCTTCTGGCATACACTGCATTCAAAGGTTCATACAGACATATAGGCAGAATAGTTGGTGGAGGTTCATTTTCCATGGGTTTGCAGATGAGATTTGAGCCCAGCAAAAGAAAGGCATGGTCTGTCACAAACTGTGCATACAAAAAGGTTATTGTCATTCACCTTCTCGATCATAACATTCTTCCTTAGATCTCTTTTGAGTCTTACATGTGTTATCCTGGCCTCTTCAAATGCTTTCACTCCACTCCACACTTTTGTTCATCATCCAACTTGATCCAAAGCAAGGGTTTCTGTGTCTTCTGGATCCATTCCAAGTGACTTCATAGTAGTCATTGTGCCGTCCTTAAACCGTTTCCCTCTGCAAGCTCACAATAAAACAGATGTTTCAGCATGCATTCATCCACCATTTGAACAATATGGTCACACCATCTCATTTGGCTCCTCAAATTCATAGCTTTAATTGAGTTGATGCCTGCAGGTGCAAGTAATCTGTTTGGAGAAAAGAACTCCATTTAATGTTTAAAACGTGATGAAGACATTTTTGGTGGAATTGTTCTAACAATTTAAAATGCCTTTCATAACAAGCCCATTTTTCACACAAACACAAGAGGGATGGTAAGACAAAACATTTGTAAAGAGCCAGTTTTATATTCTTATTTATATGTCACCGGCGCCAAACGCGTGACTCCAAGCCACTAACTGCTTTTGAATTTGCAGCTGTATTTCTGTATCAAGATTTCCATCATATATTATATATATATATGTATATGTGTGTGTGTGTGTATATATATATATATATATATATATATATATATATATATATATATGTATGTATTTATATATGTATGTATTTATATATATATATATATATATATATATATATATACATATGCATGTGTATATATGCATATATATATATATATATATATATATATATATATATATATATATATATGAGAAAAGTTAAAAGAAACAAAGAAAATACACACTAGATATAAAAGTACTGACTTCTTTTTTCTAAAAAGAAAGATATATACATACAAATAAATGATCTGAAGTGGAATTAAGAATTATAAAAATCATTGAAAGTCATCCCGGTTTCATCATCACTGTTCATTGAACAGTGAAAAGCAATGACAAAACTGGTATGACTTTCTATATTGACTCATGATAATGATTTTTATAATTCTTAATTCCACCACAAGTCATTTATTTGTATGTATATCTCTTTGTTTTAATTTTAAAAAACTATTACTTTTATATCTAGTGTGCATTG